>NC_041333.1:2323522-2526022 GCF_004354835.1 Perca flavescens
ACTCAGATGTATTTTGTTCATTCCTTGGGAGCAATTCAATCTCTCCTTCTCCTTATTATGGCCGTTGATCGTTTTATTGCAGTTTGTTTTCCATTAAAATATCCTGTTCTACTTACAAATAACATTGTATCTATGGCTTGCGGATTGTCATGGATTTGTACATTTCTTAGGATGATGGGGGTTATATATCATGCCTTAACCTTATCTTATTGTAATTCTAACATAATTGTGCAATGTTATTGTGACCATACTTCAGTTACAAACCTGGGATGTGGTGGAGATGTAAAATATGTTCAGACTGTTGCTGTCAGCCTTGCAATGTTTAGTCTCTTGCTTCCACTTTCATTTATACTTTTTTCCTTTATTTCCATCTTTGTAGTTGTTTTAAGAATAGGAAACGCAGAAGGACGATCCAAAACCTTCTCAACTTGTACACCACAGTTACTCATTTGTTCCATTTATTACTTGCCAAGATGTTTTGTTTACCTAGCTAATTATATAGGATTCTCTTTCAGTTTGGACATCCGCATTTTATTGATATTGTTGTACAGTCTTCTTCCTTGTGCTGTTAATCCAATCATATATTGCTTCAAAACAAAATGTATCAAAGATATTTTGATGAAGAGATTGAAAAATGCTAAAGTTGGAATAAAGCTTCATAGTAAGGCATAGTGTCATACTGTCTTAGAGTATTTGATATCAAGCTTATGTTACATGTTCTCTTTATGGCGGAAGGCTGAATTGTTTATTTCACAGTTCTGCTAAATTTGAAGCATTTGTTTAAATGTTCTGTCAATGACCTGAGCAAATTTCTGTACGAAATTAAAAAGTATATGTGAGAAAGTAACAGCCATGTGTCAAATGCAACTAAAATGTAATTCATAAAATATCATTGTGCCTTACTTTTGTTTTACTTTTACTGATTTGTTTCATGCATTTCTTATGTATTGGATTGTTGTCTGGTTACTCTTCATTTTATTTCTTGCTGTGTTTTTATTTTTTTAAACTTAGTTTTATTGTTTTTACCATATTTTCCTTTTTTTTTTTTTTTTTTTTAAATTGTCCATAAGTTATGGGAAAGTCATGACCTCTCTTGACATGTTTATTATTTTTTTTCATTATCTGGATTTAATGCAGTTTAATTGTTATAAAATAAAAGGTTTCTTTTGTATATTTCAATGAGTCTGATATTCAAAATAAGATTATTATTATTATTATTATTATTATTATTATTATTATTATTATTATTATTATTGGTAACCCTATAGGGTTACCAATAATGTACGGTCTACAGTTGAGGGAGTTGACTCTGTTTCTCTGCTTTGTTTTTTTTTTTTTTTTTTTTTAAAAGCAGTCAAAGTCAATCCGATCAGTGGCTTTTTTTTGGGAGAGAAGTACAGTAAAAAACTTTAGACGTCCGATCAAACCAACTCGGCTGTCTTACAATGCACATCTAAGGGATGTGAACAAGATTCAGATTTAGCAAGATAATGTCTAAATTGTGTCTGATAAAATTACATCACTCTGCCTGCATGTCTGAAGAGTATCTGCCTATTGTGCTATAATGGAAACCTCAAACCATGAACACATAATGGACCCCACCTTTCTTTTCTTAGCCTACCTGGGTTTTGTTGGTAGAGCTCTGTTTTAGTTTTATCTTTTAAATAACTGTCAATTGGTCTTATTACTACACCGCCCTAAACTCTCAAATACATTCAAAATATTCATCTCACCTGATTAAGTAAATGTTCAACTTATCAGAGGTGTCATTTTGCACCAAATTGTTCCTTCTGCCTTGTGCAATTTTGAACAAACTAAGACCATGGGAAAAGGGGTTAGGGAAAAGAGGGTTCTGAGTTAGGCCAAGGTTTGTGAGAGGATGAACAGGATGGATTATTTTCTTAACAAATTAGTTTTTAGGAGAATTGTCCATACGTCAAACCGAACAGCTGCTCAGTTTTAGGATAATTTACTTAAGCATAGGTTATACACAGACTGTAAATAAGTGGACATAGCAGTAGTGACCAGGGGCATTTCTAGGATTTGAGGTTCCCCAGCCAACAATGGTTTGTTTTTGGTTGCGGGAACATTCCCTGAAGGTTAGGTTTTGGTAGAAATGGAAAGGCTGTTTAACGTTAACCTTTTTAGGGAACGTTCTTTTTTACATCCCCCTAAACTTTAACACTAACAACCATGATACTAAAAAATATAAGAATCAGAATCAGTTTAATTGGCCATGTAGACACATACTGTACAATAGACAACATACATATAGGCACATAAACACAATCTACAAAATATACAAATAAGACCTATCAATACAAGCACACATGGAGTGGGATGTAGCGTGCAAAGTAATAGTGCAAATGTATTGTGCAAGATGCATATTGGAATGATAAAGTATGTAATGTGTAGGTGAATGGCCGAAGTGGGGATGACCCCACTTATCAGCAGTTCAGGAGAGTAATGGCCGTGGGAAAGAAGCTGTTCTTGTGTCTGGTTGTTTTTGTGTGCAGGGATCTGTAGCGCCCGCCAGAGGGGAGGAGGCAGGAGGATGGCAGCAGTGTAGAAGATGGCCAACAGCTCTTGCTTCCACAAAAAAAAAAAAAAAGAGTTCCATGGTTTGGAAGGCTCAGTTCTTCTCAGCTGAACTAAAAATAAAGAAACCAAAGTTTGATATGTCATACTAAGAATAAACACATTAACAAAAGGAAGACAAATTGCCTGACTAACAACCCTGTTTTTATTCTGATCACAAATATTGATAGTTTTTGATTATGATTATTATTATTAACATCACAGAAGAATTTCAATTTACCGTCTGTGTGGGGCAAACTTCAGCACTTGCCCAATCAAGTCCTCCAAGTCTGTTGCAGTCAGCGCGGGGAAGTTTTTCTGGGAGACCGCTAGAGTAGAACTCAAAATGAAGCAAAGTTATAAGTCAAATTAAAACCTCTTATTAGCCAAGCTAAGCATAATACTGATGTGAACAATAAAATAACACCTGCCTGTTATAACCCTGCAGATTGTCAGGTCCTGGAAGGCCTTCTTTCCCTTTCTGCCCCGAAGGATATACAGTTTTAGAACATCATTGGTTGCCACTTGCCGTAGCATGCGACTGACTGCAGTACCTCCGGTCGAACCTCTGGGCTTGTAAGGAAAAGTTGCTGTAAAACGTATAGAAACACAAATTATACACGTGGAACAAAGTGGAGAGCTTGTACAATCTCATTTTGTAAGAGAAGTCAGTTCTGTTATAATTTTAGTTATGCAAAAGCAACTGTACCTTCAACTAAGTCCCAAGATGAAGTGGCAGGCCGAGCTTGCATTAGAATACACCCATCCAGCTCAGGGTGACCGGCTGGTTTCCTGTGTGGTGTTGACTCATCTAAAAAGAAAGTAGATAGAATATTGGTCAGTTCATTTATGGTAGGTTTCTTCACCATTGCAAAACATGAACCTACTCTGTTACATTAGACAATCTGCCAAAAAAAAACTTACATGCAGGTGGTGGAGGCAGTGATGTCTACTGACCTGAAAAAAGGCAGGAAGAGACGAACACATCAGAACAGTCCCATGATAAGCACCAGGTTGAGTGTCAGTAGTTCCATGGTAGGAATAGGACTCTGGTTTCTTAAATGCATGTATAAATGTTAACTTACGGACAGGGCTTCCAGACACACGCTCCGTCCTGGAATGCTTTCTTGCTTGTGGACCGGAGTCATCTGAAATAAAAGACCATACAATTTGTACTGATTGAAAAAAGAATATTTGATTGTATGTGACAGCATTTCTCAGGATTTTTGCATTGTAGCCCAGAGACATTCTAATGGGGAGACACAGCATCCATAGAAATGCATGGGGTTAGTTTGTAAAGCCAGTATGGCAGCTGTGTAGCCTACACATATTCCGTCTCTTCCTGTATGCTTCCCCATTCACTTAAATAGGAAAATAGCTTGCCGATAACTGCCCAAAGTACGTTGCAAGGTGGCCGCCGAGTGACTTGCCTAAAATGACTGATTGTACTGGCTATCATGTATGTACTGTACACTAAAAGTAATTGAAAGAGCTGGTATGTCTTATTTGTAACATCAACGCAAGCAGGTTAACACGATGACACAAAACATATAATGCAGCAAAGCATACACGTTGTGCACAGCAGCAAACAAAGACTCATCAAAGCACAATATATATGCAGTCCATTTAAAGCATAACTCTAGGATCTTTTTGTGAATGCACCCGAGTCAAACTTTCGTTTAAAAGCATAATTAGGACGGAAACGCCACTTTTAAGATTGATCGTATTGTCGTTTTCGGGTCAAATGGCCTTTTGAATGGGAGCACTAGCTATCGTTTGGCGAATCAAATTGAATCTTCTTTTTCTTTGTCCGTGTTTGAAACGGAAGTCAGGAGGACAGGACTTGAATCCATAGACAGACATAGTTAGCTTTTCCCAGCTGTCCACCTATTTTCCCTTTATGTGTTAATCACAAAAAAAATGCCACTGAGGGGATAACGTCGCAAAGTATCTATTCAAAAATGCTAATATCTTTCACATGTCTTACCTGTGGGCTGGTGCCAGTGAATACTGTGGTGCTATAAGTCATACATGGAAGTGGGTGCTGAACTGCACAATCTAGCACAGTTTATTGCTCTTATAGTGTAACTGGTACCATGTGTTGTCCAAAACAATTTTTTAAATGGAACTTTGTCACTGGCATCAGTTTGTTAAAGGTGCAATATGTAATATTGTGTGTAATACTGGCAGCTAGCGGTTAAAATAGTTACTGTACTACCAATTCAAAATACTGCAGAGTCGTCTCCCCCGCCCCCTCCTGCCCAGACTCGAAGTTCACGGAGGTTGCCAGGCTGAGACCGCAGCATTCACAACAATGTTGCCAGACGCTTTTCTCACATAGCCAGACATTACTCCACAGCACAGCAGAGTAGCTAACGTTAGATGCTAGTCTCACATAGCCAGACATTACTCCACAACACAGAATAAAACAGAAACGGAACAAAAAATGCCCGTCCCTAGTAGCTTTGATAAATTAGCATGAAGCTAATGTTTACCTGTTCAGGAGAAAATAAGCCAACTCTGCGTCCTTTTGGGCTCTAAGCTGTCTCCATCTTTCAAATACATCTCCAATATTTACCAGGGGGTTGTTACGTCTTTGGTCACGCAAATGTTAGAAACATGCTGTTTTCTTTTTTTTATGTCATGTAGAATCTATCTCCGTTGATCTTGTTCGTTTGTTTGCTGCTTTCATGGCTGTACTACCGTTACAGCTGTAGGGTCCGTGTAACGCTTATCAGTTCAATTTTCTAAGCACAAACGGACATTTGGAAAAACAGAAAAATAGGTTCAAATATACAATTTTTCATTTTTTTTCCACCTTGACAAATTAAAAAATTGGATCTTTAACCTGTTTTTTCAATTTTCTGTTTTCATTCAGAGGATGAGATATTTAGAAAATTACAAAATTGCATCTGGGCTCCAATTATTCAATAATTCAATGATATTCTCTCCCGGTTCCACCTAGCTCCGCCCCGCTCCGCCCCCCACTCAGCGCAGCAGAGAGCAGCCAGACCAAGACGAACATGAGAATGGATGACGACCTGTTGGAAGTTGAATTTCCAAAGACTTAGACTTGAATCAAGATCGCCTAGTATCTATATTTAAAGTAAGTAAGTTTGGTGCTTTTAACTTAATAGCTAATTTCATTTTAACCATGTTCACGGACTAGCTAGCTAGCTAAGTTAATGTTAACTAGCTAGCTAGCGATAAGTCACTGTACAGTGTAGCACGTGCTTCAAAAAATTACCTAAATTAAAATGTTTTCTAGGGTGTAGCCTACAGATGTGGTGTTTGTAACTACATACTAAGGCTATATATTTTGTGGATTGTGCTACAAAACTATCAACCTCTGTAGCACTAAATTTGTAAAAAAAAGTTCAAGTCAACCCTGCTCGTGTTGATGGCGATTAGCAAACTGTTGATGGCTAAACTGCAGAGTATTGTAATAAACACTACGAAACGTGATGTACTCAAATTTACCTTAAATTACCCGTGAAAACATACTATTTTTTTTATAAAATAGACCCTTAATTTTACCTTAAAATGCCATTTTAAGGTCCATCCATCCATCCATCCATCCATCTTCGTCCGCTTATCCGGTGTCGGGTCGCGGGGGGAGCAGCTCCAGCAGGGGACCCCAAACTTCCCTTTCCCGAGCAACATTAACCAGCTCCGACTGGGGGATCCCGAGGCGTTCCCAGGCCAGGTTGGAGATATAATCCCTCCACCTAGTCCTGGGTCTTCCCCGAGGCCTCCTCCCAGCTGGACGGGCCTGGAACACCTCCCTAGGGAGGCGCCCAGGGGGCATCCTTACCAGATGCCCGAACCACCTCAACTGGCTCCTTTCGACGCAAAGGAGCAGTGGCTCTACTCCGAGCTCCTCACGGATGACTGAGCTTCTCACCCTATCTCTAAGGGAGACGCCAGCCACCCTCCTGAGGAAACCCATTTCGCCGCTTGTACCCTGGATCTCGTTCTTTCGGTCATGACCCAGCCTTCATGACCATAGGTGAGGGTAGGAACGAAAACTGACCCGGTAGATCGAGAGCTTTGCCTTCTGGCTCAGCTCTCTTTTCGTCCACAACGGTGCGATAGATTGAATGCAATACCGCACCCGCTGCACCGATTCTCCGACCAATCTCCCGCTCCATTGTCCCCTCACTCGCGAACAAAACCCCAAGGTACTTGAACTCCTTCACTTGGGGTAAGGACTCATTCCCTACCTGGAGAAGGCATTCCATCGGTTTCCTGCTGAGAACCATGGCCTCCGATTTAGAGGTGCTGATCCTCATCCCAACCGCTTCACACTCGGTTGCGAACCGATCCAGTGAGTGCTGAAGGTCGCAGGCCGATGATGCCATCAGGACCACATCATCTGCAAAGAGCAGCGATGAGATCCCCAGCCCACCAAACTGCAACCCCTCCCCACCCCGACTACGCCTCGATATCCTGTCCATAAATATTACAAACAGGATTGGTGACAAAGCGCAGCCCTGGCGGAGGCCAACCCTCACCTGAAACGAGTCCGACTTACTACCGAGAACCCGGACACAGCTCTCACTTTGGTCATACAGAGATTGGATGGCCCTGAGTAGAGACCCCCTCACCCCATACTCCCGCAGCACCTCCCACAGTATCTCCCGGGGACCCGGTCATACGCCTTCTCCAAATCCACAAAACACATGTAGACCGGTTGGGCATACTCCCAGGCTCCCTCCAGGATCCTTGCGAGAGTGAAGAGCTGGTCCGTTGTTCCACGACCAGGACGGAATCCGCATTGTTCCTCCTCAACCCGAGGTTCGACTATCGGCCGAACCCTCCTTTCCAGCACCTTGGAGTAGACTTTACCAGGGAGGCTGAGAAGTGTGATACCCCTATAATTGGCACACACCCTCTGGTCCCCCTTTTTTAAAAGAGGAACCACCACCCCAGTCTGCCACTCCTTTGGCACCGTCCCAGACTTCCACGCAATGTTGAAGAGGCGTGTCAACCAGGACAGCCCCTCCACACCCAGAGCCTTGAGCATTTCTGGACGGATCTCATCAATCCCGGGGCTTTGCCACTGTGTAGTTGTTTGACTACATCAGTGACTTCCGCCTGGGAAATCGACGACAATCCCCGTTATCCTCCAGCTCTGCCTCTAACATAGAGGGCGTATTAGTCGGATTCAGGAGTTCCTCAAAGTGCTCCTTCCACCGCCCCTATTACCTCCTCAGTGGAGGTCAACAGTGTCCCATCCTTACTGTACACAGCTTGGATGGTTCCCCGCCCCCCTCTGAGGTGGCGAACAGTTTTCCAGAAACACTTTGGTGCCGACCGAAAGTCCTTCTCCATGTCTTCTCCAAACTTCTCCCACACCCGCTGCTTTGCCTCTTTCACGGCAGAGGCTGCAGCCCTTCGGGCCCCTCGGTACCCTGCAACCGCCTCCGGAGTCCTCCGAGATAACATATCCCGGAAGGACTCCTTCTTCAGTCGGACGGCTTCCCTGACCACTGGTGTCCACCACGGTGTTCGTGGGTTACCGCCCCTTGAGGCACCTAAGATCCTAAGACCACAGCTCCTCCCGCAGCTTCAGCAATTGAAACTTTGAACATTGTCCACTCGGGTTCAATGCCCCAGCCTCCACAGGGATGCACGAAAAGCTCCGCCCGGAGGTGTGAGTTGAAAGTCTGTCGGACAGGGCCTCCTCCAGACGTTCCCAATTTACCCGCACTACACGTTTGGGCTTACCAGGTCTGTCCAGAGTCTTCCCCCACCCCTGACCCAACTCACCACCAGATGGTGATCGGTTGACAGCTCTGCCCCTCTCTTCACCCGAGTGTCCAAAACATACGGCCTCAGATCAGATGAAACGATTATGAAATCGATCATTGACCTTCGGCCTAGGGTGCTCTGGTACCAGGTACACTTATGAGCATCCCTATGTTCGAACATGGTGTTCGTTATAGACAATCCATGACTAGCACAGAAGTCCAACAACAAACAACCACTCTGGTTTAGATCAGGGAGGCCGTTCCTCCCAATCACGCCTCCAGGTGTCTCCATCATTGCCCACGTGTGCGTTGAAGTCCCCCAGCAGAACAATGGAGTCCCCACTGGAGCCCCATGCAGGACTCCAGTCAAGGTCTCCAAGAAGGCCGAATACTCCGAACTCCTGTTTGGTGCATATGCACAAACAACAGTCAGAGTTTTCCCCCACAACCCGCAGGCGTGGGAGGCGACCCTCTCGCCCACCGGGGTAAACTCCAACACAGCGGGCGCTCAGCCGGGGCTTGTGAGTATCCCCACACCCGCCCGGCGCCTCACACCCTGGGCAACTCCGGAGAAGAAAAGAGTCCAACCCCTATCCAGGAGTATGGTTCCAGAACCGAGACTGTGCGTGAGGTAAGCCCCACCAGATCTAACCGGTAGCGCCCACCTCCCGCACCAGTTCCGGCTCCTTCCCCACAGAGAGGTGACGTTCCACGTCCCCAGAGCCAGCGTCTGCCGCCCGGGTCTGGTCCGTCGAGGCCCCTGACCTTCACTGCCACCCATGTGGCATCGCACCCGACCCCCCAACGGTTCCTCCCACAGGTGGTGGGCCCATGGGCTGGAGAGATGGGAGCCACGTAGCTTGTTCGGGCTGTGCCCGGCCGGGCTCCGTGGCAAACCCGCCACCAGGCGCTCGCCCGACGAGCCCGCCGTCTGGGCCTGGCTCCAGACGGGGCCCCGGGCTTCCTCCGGCAGGGTCACTCCATCTCTACCTTGCTTCTTCATTGGGGTTTTTGAACCATTCTTTGTCTGGCCCCTCACCTGAGACCACTTTGCCTTGGGAGACCCTACCAGGAGCACAAAGCTCCAGACAACACAGCCCTCAGGTTCACAGAGACACACAAACCTCTCCACCACGATAAGGTGATGGTTCACCCCTTAATCTAGCTACATTTAAGATGTCAAGTAAAGGGTTCCCTTTATTTGTTGTGATTAAGGAGTAATTAAGGACACTGTAAGTATATCTTAATTTTATTTGAAGGTGTCAATTCAGGGATTCCTTGATTAAGGAGGGAAATCGGAAAAGTAAGGGTTAAATTCAGAAGGTTTTTCTCCTTTCATTTCTACTTAAAAACCACTTAATTATAGAAGGGTTTTAAGGTTAAAAGTAAGGCATCTATAAGGGGTGATATTAAGGGGTTTTATTTGGTAGTAAAACATGTCTGTATATTTCACAAGGTGGAACCAGATGGAATTTATCTAGAAGATGACATCACCCACGACACATTTTTCCCCACGACCAAACGGATCCTTCCAGACAGAACTAATGAGAAATCAAGGATCATTTACCGTTTGTGGATCAGCCACAGACTTTGCTGGTGTGCATCCTGGTGCGCATCACACATCTACGATCAACCAGCTGCCCTACAATCAACATCTGCGTCATGTCGACGCTGGATAATTACGAGATTATAATTCGGAATCTTGTTGAGAGTTCAGATTATACTTGCAGGCAAGTGCAAAACTTCTTACAGATGAACTTTGGATTTAACAGGGGGGCAAGCATCTCATCATTATATAAGTTTTGCACAGAGCACAACATACACAGACTTTGATTATGCAAGACTAGGAAGGGAAGGGACACATCAACTTGTTGCGTCTGCCGCAGCCTCAAGTGGTCCTGTGTATGGGCGGAGGATGACGACCGGTTTACTGAGAGCGGCAGGGTTCCGGTTAGGTGAGAGAAGTGTCAGACATGCACTTGCACAGATGACCCCAGTGTACACTGAAATGAGGAGAGAAGGCACTGCGAGGCAGATTAACCCTCATGTGTACTATGCAGGTCATAAACTACATATGGACCAAAATGAAAAACTGATTGACTTTGGGGTCACAGATGTGCTTGCCACTGATCGTTTCAGTAGTAAGATAATGGGTTATTCAGTCATGCCCATAAAAAACAATTTGATAATATATGATGAGGTATACCGTGACCTATGTCTCAGGCATGGGTTGTTTGACCAACTTAGAGTGGACTACGGCAGAGAATTTTACCTCTGTTTGTATCAGCAGGACAATCTGCAGGCATACAGAAGAAACACTACCAGACCACCATTTATACAGAGCCAATCAAAGCAAAATCATACAGCAGAACGCAAGTGGGTAGAAGTTAATTCTAGAGTTAATTATCCCATAAAATCACTCTTATCAGAGATGGCAAATGAAGACCTGATTGACATGGATGATCAATGTACTAAGTTCTGCATCTCCGAATTTGCACAGAGCTGTTGCAGAATTGGTATAAAGAAGTTTGTGTCTGCATGGAATGCCCATACAATTCCTCAGAAAGGCATTCCTGATGTGTTATTCCAAGTTCACAAGGCAACACACAAGGCAACAAGCGACAGCAGTTGACGGGAATGTCGAGTGAGTGTGAACGAGTGTGAACTATTTGATAAAGCTTATAGTTAGGGAGTGAGGAGTTGCAGTGTTCACCTAACTGGCCCACCTGCCTCTCTTCATAATTGTTAGATTAATAATACATAACAAAGTAGAGGGAGACAGGCCAGCCAAGCCCGATCCGGCAGAGGGAGAGTTCTAAGCCCGAACAGGCTACCTCTCCTTATGACCTGTCTCTCTTAGTTACGCTGTTATAGTTACGCTGTTATAGTTCTAGACTGCCGGGGGACTTCCTTCCTTTGACACACTGAGCTGCTCTCTCCTCTCCCTTTCTATTACTATTACTATTTGTGTGTATCCCGTCCCAGAAATGCTTGTACGTTGGGCCTGTCAGTTAGAGAGGTAAGTTGATTTTTGCAACTGATTGGCTCGAAAACCTACGCAGGACGGCAGACGCTTAACGTCTTGCGATTTAAAGACCTCCACAAAGAAATACAGTCACTAATTACACCACTTAGCTGTATTTTAACCGGACCTGTCTGGCCGCAGTTTCTCCGTTGTTTGCAAAAACTTTCCTCCGCTCTGTTAGCTAACGTCTAGGTATTTGTTGTGCTAACAGCTAGTTAGCCTGCCTGCTAGCTGGAGTTAAAGCGACCCACTCAGGATTTTGCCTCCTGGGAAATCTATTCTATATTTTGGTAGCAGTAACGGGCTATCCACAGCTTGCTAACACAAGCAGGAGCACTTGCATTGTATTTCGACTTGTGAAGGTTTTTAGGTTTTAGGAGAAGGCCTCCATCAACGTTGCTACTAGCTAAACTACCTAATCTAGCAAGCTACACGACACGATGCCCCCCCTCAGCTGTTCACCTGGCTGTGACTCGTGCCTCCTGTTCAGCCAGAAGATAGTGGAACTTGAAGCCAGAATATTGTCTCTCCACCAGATCAAGGCAAGTGAAGAGTTCCTCGACTCCATTATCATTGGAAGTTCCCCCCACACACACACTGACGGATGTTTTGATTCCACTGTGCCCTGCAATACTCTCACCCCACCACGCACTAATACAACCTCTGTCCCTGTTGTCTCTCCTCGGCTTCTGCCGAGGACCCAGCCAGCTCTGCTGACCAGCTCCACTCCACACCAGCCTGAGCCATGGCGTGTAAGCAAGCACCAGAGCAGGCGATCAGGCCAACGCTCAGCCCCAGCCCAACCCCTACAACTAGAAAACCGCTACAGCATTCTGATGAACGACGAGGAGTTCCCTTCTCTGCCACGTCCCCACGCAGCTCATCCTGGTCCATCCACACAGTCGACGCGCCCATTGAGGGCGGACTCTCCCCCCTCGGACTCATCAACCTCCACGCTGGTCATCGGAAGCTCCATGGTAAGGGACCTCCACATTCCCCCTTTACCTAGCGGTCCCTCCAAGGTCTACTGCTTCCCCGGTGCCAAGGTCTGTGACATCCAGCACAAACTTCCCGGCATCCTCGCCCGCCACGCCAAGGTCGACAACATCATCGTGCATGTGGGCACAAACGACATCAGAGAGAGACGGTCGATAACACTCCAGGAAGACTTCACCACTCTCATCACCATCCTGATGGGCACAGGTAAGCGGATTGTCATCTCTGGGCCTCTACCTACCTACAGGAAGGGTGCGGAGAGATGGTCCAGACTGTTCTGGCTCCACACCTGGCTGGAACCACTCTGCACTTCCCTGGGCATTCCCTATGTCGACAACTTCAACTTGTTCTGGGAGATGCCCAACCTGCTGAAGCGTGATGGTCTCCACCCAAACCGACACGGAGCCAGGCTGCTATCTGACAACATAACGACCACACTGACAGAAGGCAAGTATTGACATTATGTTGAAAATATCACAGATTCATGTCCCCCAGGTATTGATCCTGATAGCACTATGCAAGTGGATGAATCTGAAAATGTTTTCTGTAGGATAACATGTAGTACTAGTATTAGTCCAGTGACGTGTAGTACTAGTACTATTCCAGTAACATGTAGTACTAGTACTATTCCAATTATAATCAACAACAGACCACACAAAGTGGTGAATAGAGGGGCAATACTTAACAACCTAATTGGAATTAAAACTACCACTGCAATGATAGAAAAGGATAGGAAAATTAGATGTGGATTACTAAATATCAGATCTTTGTCTTCTAAAGCAGTACTAGTAAATTAATTGATATCTGATAATCAAATTGATCTATTCTGTCTTACTGAAACCTGGCTGGGCCATGAAGAATATGTTAGTCTAAATGAAGCCACCCCTCCCAGTCATATTAACACTCAAATTCCTAGAGGCTCAGGCCGAGGAGGGGGAGTTGCAGCCATATTTGATTCGAGCCTGTTAATTAACCCAAAACCCAAACTAAATTATAAATCTTTCGAAAGCCTTGTTCTTAATCTTCAACATCCAACACGGAAATCAGAACAGCCAATTATATTTGTTGTTGTCTACCAAGCTCCAGGTCCGTATTCTAAATTTTTATCTGAATTCTCAGAGTTTTTATCATTTGTAGTCCTTAAATCAGACAAAGTACTTATTGTAGGTGATTTTAATATCCATGTGGACGTTGACAGCAATAGCCTTACTACTGCTTTCAACTCATTACTGGATTCAATCGGTTTCAGTCAGAGTGTGCACAAGGCGACGCACTGTTTTAACCACACCCTCGACCTTGTGCTGGCATATGGTATTGAAATTGAGGATTTAATAATATTTCCGCAGAATCTGGTATTATCAGATCATTTTTTAATTACTTTTGAATTCTTGCTACCTGACCATACTAAACCAGATAGCAGCTTCTACACTAGATGCCTATCTGACAGTGCTATAGCTAATATAGCATTCCAGTCTATGTCGTGCCTTAACATAACAGAGGACCTCTATGTTAACCTCAGTCCCTCTCAAATTGATACATTTGTAGACGGTGCTACGACTTGCCTACGGACGACCTTAGATTCTGTCGCTCCTCTCATAAAGAAGACGATAAAGCAAAGGAAAATAGCTCCTTGGTATAACTCCCAAACTCGCAAATTAAAACAAATCTCACGAAACCTCGAAAGTAAGTGGCGCTCCACCAAAGTGGAAGAATCCCGTTTGGAATGGCAAGAAAGTCTCAAAACCTATAGGAAGGCCCTAAGAAAAGCCAGATCAGACTATTACTCATCATTAATAGAAGAAAACAAGAACAACCCAAGGTTTCTTTTCAGCACTGTAGCCAGGCTGACAGATAGTCACAGCTCAACTGAGCCATCTATTCCTCTAGCTCTGAGTAGTGATGACTTCATGAGCTTCTTTAATGATAAAATTATAACAATTAGAGATAAAATTCATCATCTTTTGCCCTCAACTTCTAACGGTTCATCTTTAAATGCAGGACCGCTAGAAAGAACGACGAGTCCCGACATATACTTAGACTGTTTTTATCCTATAGACCTTCAACAATTAATGTTAAAGATATCCTCAGCTAAGCCGTCTACCTGTCTCTTAGACCCCATCCCAACGAGGCTACTCAAAGAAGCGTTACCCGTGGTAAACACTTCATTACTAGATATGATCAACATGTCCTTACTAACAGGTTATGTACCGCAGTCATTTAAAATTGCTGTGATAAAACCTCTTCTGAAAAAACCCACCCTAGATCCTGAGGTCTTAGCAAACTATAAACCTATATCTAACCTTCCCTTTCTATCCAAGATCCTTGAGAAGGTGGTTGCTAATCAGTTATGTGATTTTCTACATAGCAACAGCTTATTTGATGATTTTCAATCAGGATTTAGAAAGAATTTTAAGATCTTAGTGCTGCATTTGACACTATTGACCATAAAATCCTGTTACAGAGATTGGAACACTTAGTTGGCATTAAAGGAATTGCTCTAAGCTGGTTTAAGTCCTATTTCTCTGATCGATCTCAATTTGTTAATGTTAATGATAAATCCTCCAAGTACGCTAAAGTTAGCCATGGCGTTCCTCAAGGCTCAGTGCTTGGACCAATTCTATTCTCCTTATATATGCTTCCTCTAGGTAATATTATTAGGAAGCACTCAATTAACGTTCACTGTTATGTGGATGACACCCAATAATACTTGTCAATTAAACCAGACGAAACTAGTCAGCTAGCTAAACTTCAAAAGTGCATTAAAGATATAAAATCCTGAATGACCTATAATTTTCTGATGTTAAACCCTAACAAAACTGAAGTTATTGTACTGGGCCCTAAACACCTCCGAACCTCATTATCTAAAGACATAGCTACTCTGGATGGTATTGCCCTGGCCTCCAGCACTACTGTCAGAAATCTAGGGGTTATTTTTGATCAGGATATATCCTTTAATGCCAATCTAAAACAAACCTCAAGAACAGCCTTTTTTCATCTTCGTAACATTGCCTAAATTAGGAATATCCTGTCTCAAAACGATGCTGAAAAACTAGTCCATGCATTTGTTACGTCCAGGCTGGACTATTGTAATTCCCTACTGTCAGGTTGCTCAAATAAGTCCCTTAAGACTCTCCAGCTGATCCAGAATGCTGCAGCGCGTGTTCTCACAAGAACTAAGAGAAGAGATCATATTTCACCTGTATTAGCTTCTCTGCACTGGCTTCCTGTTGAATCCAGGATTGAGTTTAAAATCCTTCTCTTGACCTACAAAGCTTTAAATGGTCTAGCACCATCATATCTAGAAGAGCTCCTAATAATCTGGGTTCAGGGGGCAGAAACTGTAATCGCTTTCAAGAATGAACTTAAAACTCTTCTATTTGATAAAGCTTATAGTTAGGGAGTGAGGAGTTGCAGTGTCCACCTAACTGCCCCGACCTGCTTCTCTTCATAATTGTTCGATTAATAATACATAACAAAGTAGAGGGAGGCAGGCCAGCACAGCCCGATCCGGCAGGGGAGAGTTCTAAGCCCGAAAAAGCTACCTCTCCTTATGACCTGTCTCTCTTAGTTACGCTGTTATAGTTACGCTGTTATAGTTCTAGACTGCCGGGGGACTTCCCTCCTTTGACATACTGAGCTGCTCTCTTCTCTCCCTTTCTATTACTATTACTATTTGTGTGTATCCCGTCCCAGAAATGCTTGTTATTAATCCTAGCTTCTGGGGAGTTTACTCCCCGGAGTCCTTATGTTTTTTTTCCCCCAGTGTATTTCCTTGGAGAACGTTGGCACCAAGATCCTGGTTGCAGCTGTCGCCGTGGTCCTGCTGCACTCCCTGCTGAGCTCAGCGGTGCCCTGCAATGTCATGCTGTGTCCTGCTGAACCCTGCTGCTTCCTGCTGAACCCTGCAGCTTCCTGCTGAACCCTGCTGCTTCCGGCGGAACCCTGCTGCTTCCTGCTACGTCCATCCATGCTCTGCTGGGCCACGCTACATCCTGTAACGCCCTGCAGCGCCCTGATATGACATGAACTACTACGACTACCATTTGAAGCCACTGTTCCATTATTAATGTGACTATTATTGCCACTGTTCATCACACCCCCAACCGGCTCGTCAGACACCGCCTACCAAGAGCCTGGGTCTGTCCGAGGTTTGTGCCATTGATTCAACAAGGTGCTGGAAGCATTCTTTAGAAATGTTGGCCCATATTGAGAGGATAGCATCTTGCAGTTGATGAAGATTTGCGGGATGCACATCGAGGGCACGAAGCTCCCGTTCCACCACATCCCAAATATGTTCTATTGGGTTGAGATCTGGTGACTGTGAGCCATTTTAATACAGTGAACTAATTTTCATGTTCAAGAAACCAATTTGAAATGATTTGAGCTTTGTGACATGGTGCATTATCCTGCTGAAAGTAGCCATCAGAGGATGGGTACATGGTGGTCATAAAGGGATGGACATGGTCAGAAACAATGCTCAGGTAGGCTGTGGCATTTAAACGATGCCCAATTGGTACAAAGGGGCCTAAAGTGTGCCAAAAAAACATTCCCCAGACCATTACACACATTATCACATTACAGTAGTAACAAGGCATGAATGGTCCATGTTCTCATTCTGTTTACGCCAAATTCTGACTCTACCATCTGAATGTCTCAACAGAAATTGCATTTTGCATAGAACATAGAACATTTTTTAGATATATTGATCGCTATAAAATGGAACTATATAAATTACTCCTGGTGTTGGGAAATTAACACCAGTGGCGTAACAAGCCAACACAAGGCCCCTAAGCAGGATTATCAAGGCGGGCCCCCCTACTACAGCACGTGATGACGGCGCAATGTCCACGAGTAGGCTGCCATGAATAGGACAAGAGAGTATCATGGAGACACATCATATAAGAGATGAGATGACTGACAAAATCAGGAGTAGCCTATGCGCACCACAACAACAACAAAAAAACCACTGGTGAATGCGCATCATAACACATGAAAAAACACACAAGGGCAGTCCTTCCAGGATTTCGCTGCCTTTTTTTGAGATTGTTGCGGCCCAAAATGCCTGATTTTACGGGAGCTTTTGTAAAGAATTGCGATAAAAGTTGCGATGTCTTTTGTATGTTTGTTGCAATGAAGTTGCAGAAGACAGTGAAAGTTGCAAAAAAAAGTTGCATTTTTTTATATTTCTTTAAAAATAGAAAGGAAACTTGTTTTGGGAGAATAATAATTATTACTATCAATAAATTACTCTGGCTGAGATTTCCTAGGAACCTTACCAAAAAGGCTCAGGATGCTGCAAATGTTGGTATAATATGAAAAAGGCTGGTGGATTTAAGACAAAAAATAATTTATTGAATTAATCAAGTATGAACATATACCGTATGTCACTGTCAGTGGCTTGTTGATCTTTACATTGTTACTTAATTTCCTATCCTGGCCACACACGCACATTCATACAGTTTGATAAAGTACTTATTGGACTTTAACTTATCATTGATCTTACAATACCGAGCGGAGCTGTCCTCAATTTAGGTCATCCTGTATGTCTCATCTCCGGTTTTTCCAGCATCCACCGTGTGTGTGTGTGTGTGTGTGTGTGTGTGTGTGTGTGTGTGTGTGTGTGTGTGTGTGTGTGTGTGTGTGTGTGTGCGCGCCATTCGCGGGGGAAATGGAGCAGCTAGTGCCCTATAGAGAGCCGAAGTCATGCCCTTCTACTTCCGGCCAATGGGACCTATCTTTCGAAAAAATATGAACGAGGGTCAATGGAGAGATAATAATTATTTTTTGATCCCATTTGAATTGAGCCATGGATTACAGATATGATGTTCGTCAATTTAAAAGATACATTTTCAACCGAAGAAAGTCTCAGTTTATTGTTAAACTGTTGAAGTATAAGACTGTGAAAATACGTAATTAGACTACACACTTCATGGATGACGTCTAGCTGAAGCTACGATGTCTGTGTGTATCGTACCGGGGATGTAACGTTAGTCTAATGAGCAGAGGATCTCGCTTGTTCTTTTGCTTATCTACTGAGAACACTTGACTGGATAAAACACAGCAGTTAAAATAACGTTACATGTGTTGTGGAACAGAGCTAAGCTAGCTAGCTAGCGAGGTAGGTTGTGTGAGACGGGAGATGTAGTTCACTGAGCGGTTTCACACAAAACTAAGTGGTCATATGACAAACCTACGGCCAACTGAGACTTTCTTCGGTTGAAAAATTATCTTTTAAAAACAAAAAAAATGTTTTTGTTTCTCCCTGTTCACTACCGTTCATATTTTTTCTGAGTTTAGGTCCCATGAGGTCCACCGGAAGGGGCGGGACTTCGGCTCTCTATAGGGTACTAGGAGCAGCTGCCCCGCCCTCTGCAGAGAGCCGACAGTACTGAAACAGCAGCCGCTGACTTTATAGTGAAAAATTGTTCCAGCGTACATTGATGTTACAATGTATACAGATTGGCAGGACGGTCTGAAAAGTTTTTGTTTTGTCTTTCGCTGTAGGTTTTGTTGGTAATGTGAGATGTTTGAGTCAGACACGTCTCGTGTTCATAACAGAAACAACAAAACAAAAAAAAAAAAAACGTTAAGGGAAGATTACTACATTTTTAATGTTGGTTTTGAGCGGTATGCATCCCCACTAACCTGGAAAGTGTTTTAAACTACCGTAATACAGCGTGTCGGAGGAATACAGCGTCTCTTTTTTTGTTTTTTGTTTTTTTTTTAAATACAGCGTGTCCTACAGCCAGGGGCGCCGCCAGGAATTTTGGGCCTCATGACAAAAAAATCTAATTGGGCCCCCTCTGCGCAGCTGTTGTCACCACATCTCTAGGACCTAACTGTCCCATCAAAAGCTTTACATAACTCTAATTAAAGGCTTGCAACTGTCTTGCTTCTTGTAGTTCAATACTAGCACAATACTTAGAATGTGGTCTAGACCTACTCTATCTGTAAAGTGTCTTGAGATAACTCTTGTTATGATTTGATACTATAAATAAAATGTAATTGAATTTACTGCTGGTGATTTGTACATGCATGCAAGTCTAGTATGCAGTTCACTATTTGATGCAAGATTAAAAGCAACCATAAAAAAATGTGCTGAAGGCCATCTTTTACAGTCTCAATGTATTTTTATTGTAAAATTTGACAAAATGGAAAATGATCTTAACAAAATTATTATTATTATAATTATTAATGAAAGATTTAAAAAAAGAAAAACGAACAAACTTAAATATATATTAACTTGTCAATCAAAATAAATGAACATCCTCCTCTCAAAGCAATGAAAACAGCAGATTTTTTAACTTAGCTGCACATATATGCCAACAAGAAAATCAAGTGGACATGGAATTTCCACACCAGGGTTATTATAGTGCTACAAAACAGTTGATGTTGATGAATTGATGGTTTAATAATTTTATATTAGTTTTTACCTATTTAGGTAGTTATTTACCCTGTCAGTCATGGGCCCTTGGATTTGTCCTAACTTTTCCCCCCTATACGGTAGGGATGGGCGATACCACACTTTTAGGATTCGATACGATACTGATACTTTTTCTTGCATTTTCATCAATATCGATACCGAAACCGTTAATTTCTTATTGGCAATTTTTATTAGTAAAAATATTATTACATTTAAGACAAATCACAAGACAAATACAGACCATTTATACAAAATGTATTATGGTCAATACATAATAATAAAATTAAAATTAAAATAAATAACATAAATATGAATGAAATAAATTAAATATGAACAAAAACATACACATTTTCACTTTTCTTATTTCTCAAAAAAAGAAAAAAGACCAATCTTGGTAGTGCTGGGCTGGCCTTGGCTGTCGGCTGTGCGCACGTTGACGCTCATTCGCTCGTCTCCTGTCACGTGACATGGGCCAGTTCAATACGCCGCCAGATACAGGGGTGTTCCGGCACATAGTAATTTAAGTAAGTAATCTAAAACAGCTGAAAGTGATGCATACACCCCCAATTATTATTTTTTAGTTTATATCAATATGTTTTTAAGGAAATCAATGCCAAATGAGTAGCGTGAGTTGTATATCGATCTATCGATACCACAGGATCGATACACCCATCCCTAATATACGGCGCCCCTGCCTACAGCCGCCAGCGGGGCGTCAGAGGCAGAGGGACCACAGCGTTCGCTAACATTAGCTTCTTGTCTCATCTGGGCTCTGATAAACAGTAAATTCATCAAAGTCAGTGTGCCCAACGCTATTTTCCAATAAACTGTAGCTGTCATACAGTGGGGGAAATAAGTATTTGACCCCTTGCTGATTTTGCAGGTTTGCCCACTTACAAAGAATGCAAAAATCTACAATTGTAATCATATGTACATTCTAACAGTGAAAGACAGAATCCCAAAGAAAATTCCAGAAAATCACATCATATGAATTTAATTAAATTGATAACCATCTGATGAGGAAAAACAAGTATTTGACCCCCTGGACAAACAGCAAGTATTCTGGCTCCTACAAGCCAGTTAGTCTTTCTTTAAGACACAGCCCCAATCCAAACCAATTGTCTACATCAAATACACCTGCCTCACCTCGTTACCTGTATAAAAGACACTTGTCAACACCCAAACAACCAGCATCCAAGATCACCACCATGGGCAAGACCAAAGAGCTTTCTACGGACATCAGGGACAAGATTGTTGATCTGCACAAGGCTGGGATGGGCTACAAGAGAATCGGAAAGCAACTTGGAGAGAAAAGATCAACTGTCGGTGCAGTTATCAGGAAATGGAAGAAGCACCACACCACCGCCAACCTCCTCGGTCTGGGCCTCCACACAAGATCTTGCCTCGTGGGGTGTCCCTGATCATGCGAACGGTGAGGAATCATCCCAAAACCACAAGGGGGGGAACTGATGAATCAACTGAAGGCAGCTGGGACCACAGTTACAAAAAGAAACGGGGTAACACACTACGCCGTCATGGATTGAAATCCTGCAGCGCACGCAAGATCCCCCTGCTCAAGAAGAAACATGTACAGGCCCGCATGAAGTTCGCCATTCACCACCTGGACGACTCAGAAGAGGCCTGGAAGAAGGTGATGTGGTCAGATGAGACCAAAATAGAACTTTTGGCCTCAACTCAACTCGTCGTGTTTGGAGGGCAAAGAACACCGAGTACAACCCAAAGAACACCATCCCCACCGTCAAGCATGGTGGTGGCAACATCATGCTTTGGGGGTGCTTTTCAGCCAAGGGGACGGGACAACT
This sequence comes from Perca flavescens, assembly GCF_004354835.1. NCBI lineage: Eukaryota > Metazoa > Chordata > Actinopteri > Perciformes > Percidae > Perca > Perca flavescens. The sequence continues at coordinate 2,345,120 of NC_041333.1, forward strand.
CCATCGTATTGAGGGGAGGATGGACGGGGCCATGTATCGTGGAATTCTGGACCGACATCTCCTTCCCTCAGTGAGAGAGCTGAAGATGGGTCGAGGATGGGTGTTTCAGCACGACAACGACCCTAAGCACACCGCCAAAGCAACAAAAGAGTGGCTGAAGAAGAAGCACATCAAGGTTCTGGAGTGGCCTAGCCAGTCTCCAGACCTGAATCCGATTGAAAATCTTTGGAGGGAGCTTAAAATTGAGTTGCCAGGCGACAACCTCGAACCTGAATGATTTGGAGGCTGTCTGCAGGGAGGAGGGGCCAACATCCCTGCCGAAATGTGCACAAACCTTGTCACCAACTATAAAAACCGTTTGACATCTGTGCTGGCCAATAATGGCTTTTCTACAAAATATTAACATGCTGTTTGTCCAGGGGGTCAAATACTTGTTTTTCCTCATCAGATGGTTATCAATTTTAATAAATTCATATGATGTGATTTTCTGGAATTTTCTTTGGGATTCTGTCTTTCACTGTTAGAATGTACATATGATTAAAATTGTAGATTTTTGCATTCTTTGTAAGTGGGCAAACCTGCAAAATCAGCAAGGGGTCAAATACTTATTTCCCCCACTTATTTCACGGGACCCGCGTGACTGCGGTTTTCATGTTCCAGTTTTCAGCCTCAGAGGGGAGAGTGAGAGCGGCTGAGATCAGTAGTCAGACGGCTCTGCAGAGCTGTATATAATTACGACTTTATGACATTTCATAAACCGCTGATTGACTGCTACATACATATAGCGGAAACCCTGCATGCGCACGTGTGGTGCTGATGTTGCGCGATGTAAATCATGCGGTGCCCGAGTAATGGCTGATGACCTGAATATCGGCTAATTCCGGTTACAGGCCAGTCAATCGGTGCAGCTCTAATATATATATATATATATATATATATATATATATATATATATATATATATAAATTGATTATAATGCCTTAATTAAAAAAATAGGAAAAATCCAACCTTTAAGGACACCAATTTTCTTTGTGAATGAATAATGTATCGTAAATAAATAAATGTTACATAAGTACTTGCATAAGTATACACACCCCTATGTTAAATTTCCATAGAGGCAGGCAGATTTCATCACATACCCTTCACCATACCTACAGATTGGCATAGGGTACTTTCCATTAGATCATCTCACAATGCAAATCAAACCAGCTAGGCTAACTGAAATAAAACCATGCCAATCTCTAGGTATGGTGAAGGGTCTGTGAGGATGTGGGGGCGGGGGGGCTATTTTAATTCCAAAGGCCAAGGGATCTTTATCAGAATGCATAGTATCCTGGATCCATGAAATAACTGGCCTTTAAAAATACAAATCTGCCTGCCTCTATGGGAATTTAACTTAGGGTTTGGTATACTTATGCCTCTGTATTTTAAGGAAGAACATTTATTTATTTACGATACATTATTCATTCACAAAGAAAATTGGTGTCCTAAAGGTTAGATTTTTCCTTATTCTTTTAAATTAAGGCATTAAGATCAATTTCCAAAAGTTTTTTTTATTCCTCTTTTTAGTCAACTTTAGCATGGGTGTGTAAACTTATGCAAGCCACTGTATGCCTAATTGGTCTAATTTGTTTTCTTATTATTTTCTCAACACTTTGATTTTATTTGTATCTCTTTTCCCCCCTCAAAGAAGTAGAAGATCAGAAGTTACAGTAGTGTGTCTGCATTGTTCCAATGTGTTTCTCAAGTTGAACTTACTGGAAAAAAGAAAACATAATGACTCTTTGATTCACATTATGATCCTTTGAGGATAGGCCAGGTCAAACTTGATAAAAGGCTGATATAACCTGGCTTCCAGAGATTTGTAATGGGTTTTTGGATACTGAACTCCAATCTCAAAAGGAAGAGCCATATTTAGACATGGGAGAGCATCCGAGTCATTAGATATATTTTTGAATGACTCTAATGACAATAAAAGTGATTTTCAGATATACTGCAGGGCAGTCCTTTTTAATAGTGGGGGTTGGATATATCTGTTAAATTAAATGGTATGTTGGTGGTATATTCTGCAATTAATATTCTAAAGGTCTAATCAGTGCATTTGCCTTGCAGGTCTTTATTTCATGTCTTGGTTCTGATAGATTCTTATTGTAAACTCAAGTTATGATCAACAATTTTACAACCGTGAGAAGCTTCCTCATCCTTGGATTCCCTGGTCTTTCACCACAATATTATGGACCTGTGTCAGCTCTGCTTTTTTTCATCTACATAGCTATTGCAATAGGAAATATTTTCATTTTAGCATTTGTTGTCTATGAGAATTCCCTGCAAAAACCAACATATCTGGTCTTTTGTCACCTGGCACTGAATGACTTAACCTTTGGAACTGTGACTCTCCCAAAGATCATATCACAATATTGGTTGGGTGATAGCATTATTTCATTTTATGCATGCTTTACACAGATGTTCTTTGTTCACTATTTAGGATCAGTTACTTCTTTCATCTTGTTGGTAATGGCTCTTGATCGATTTATTGCGATATGTATTCCACTGCGTTACCCTGCTCTAATCACAAACAACATCATATCAGTGCTTTGTGGTTTTGCTTGGTTTATACCTCTGCCTTTGATGGTAGCTGTTGTACTCCATACCCTAACTTTACCTTTCTGTAAATCAAATGTTATTGCTCAGTGCTACTGTGACCACATATCTATAACAAGTCAGGCATGTGGTGAGAATGTTAAAATTGTACAGGTCACTAGTCTCTGTGTGGCCATGTTTTGTCTCTCGCTTCCTCTTGCAATAATCTTGTTTTCCTATGTTTCCATCATTGTGGTTATTTTGAAAATGTCCAATGCTTCAGGCCGCAAAAAAACCTTATTAACTTGTACCCCCCAAATATTTATCACTTGTCTTTTTTACCTTCCCAGGTGTTTTGTTTATGTAGCTAATACTGTTGGATTTTCCTTCAGTTTAGATGTTCGTATTTTATTAATACTGTTGTACAGTATTTTTCCTGCTGCTGTTAATCCGATCATATATTGTTTCAAGACTCAAGACATTAAGCAGATGTTGATAAAGAGGCTGAAGAAAACTAAAATTGGAATAAAGATAAAACTTTCATATTAATGTAAAGTTGACAGATGAGGCACACCAACAGCAGGATTTATCTGTTCCAGACACATTTGTGACATTAAAGACAAATCCCACCTTCACATTTTGGGCTTTACACTTTTAATCTCCACATTTAATTGTTGCTTTTCCCTCGTCATTCATTTCTCAAAATGTTTGTATTGGTCGTCTTTTACTTTTCTGCATCTTTAGTGCGCAGGAAACATGGCATATTGCTATCTAATATCAAGTTCCATCTAATGCACTTGTAAGAGCCATGTTGTATTGTTTAAATCTTTTGGTATTGTATCCTCATTGCAAGCACAAAACATCTCCCTGATGCTAGGCTTGATTGGCAAAATATGAAAATATGTTATTTACTTGACTTTATGTATCTTTGTCTTGTGCTACCAACCCAATAAAAATATGATTATGTCATTTAATGTTTAAAAAATAAATTCTAAGCAGTGGCGCCTCTCTTCTCTGAAGGCAATAATAGCATGAACTAATGTAATTTGCATTATTTGTTCGTTAAGACTAGTTTAACCCTATTGGCTATCTATTGGTAATTATATGATTCAGAAGTATTTAAACCCAGCAAGACTTGTCTAAGTAGGCTAATTGCATAATAGACACATTGTAGGCATGCTACAATGACTTCTAACACCAGCAGCTTATCTTTTATGTTTTGTTTTACAGTTATATCCCGTATAACCCAGTGAACTGTCAGGAATGTACAATGGTAAGAAAAAATAGATAACGCCTAAGTAGGCAGGCAAAGAAATCAGGGATATTCCATAATACACACAGGCTCTGGGTTCATACATTCTACAGTAAGTACAAGGCTGACCTTTTTCACTTATTTAATCTTTATGTGACTTGTTTACACCATCTCCAAATTGAGATTACACAATGTAAAGTAAAACTATATGCCAAATATGCGACAGCAGGTTACAAATAGCTGCTAGAAAGCAATTTGACACAAAAGCAGTGAAATACAGTAAACTAAATAAAAAATGTATGAACTAGAGAACATCCTGTGATGGGATCACACCAGCCACAAAGCCAAATCTAGCCAGGGGAGTAAAATGGGTTCTAGTTCCGGCGCCCTTGCTATTATAAACTGTAAAGTTTCGTGACTGCCTCTTTGATGGTTTTTGCCCTTTTTTTATTTGCTGCATTGCCACAAAATGTAGCTAATAAACATGTTAAGCCAAGTAATTTGCACTTATACATTGGGACCAAAATTGTCCAGATGACCGATGCCAACACCGGCCATCTGGACACCATAACTCCAGTAATAAGTCTTTTACTCATACTATACAGGGGTATATTTTGCATTCATATTTGGGGGTTAATTAACTGGGAACTACACATGCCACTGGAATTATAGTCTTCACCAACAGCAGTAATACTCTCCAGAATAAACTGCAAAAGTTTACAAGCAAAAATACCATTGTCAAAAGCCTGAATAACGCAGACAAATATCTAACTGTAAAGGACTGATTAGAATCAGGTGTGGATTTACTGTAAACAGATTTGGGGTTAGGTTTCTTTTGGAATAGAAATCACTGTGACGTCATGCTAACACAAAAATCAATTCTAATGGCAGACAATGACAAGTGATTTAATATAATTGATTTGACATGTGAAATCTGCAAACTTGTTTATTTCTGTTGTAATTTTCAGCCATAACTGTAACATTTAAAATAGACCATGTAGTTAAACACAGTGGTCTGACCTATCTGACGTTTCTGCTATGCTAATTTTCTGTACTGTGTTACTTTGCTAGCCGTCTTTGATAAATCAAATCTAGTGTTACAAACAGCAACATCTCAATGCCGGTCGGACTGACTGCTAGTTTGGGTGGTGTCATTTTCTTTAGTCTGTGGCCCAAAAGGTAAATTAGGTCTCCAACCTATTGACGTATGAAAGCATAATGCATTTTAGATGAATGAGATGAGAGTATATTGCGTTGTTCCTGTTTGCTCAGTGCTGCTAAATTCTATGTACGCAACACAGGAGTTTTCTACTCAGAAGTTTAAGGTAAACAAACATTGTGATTAGGTTTATGCCTAATAGTAAGCGATGCTCCACACCTGATGCTAATCATTTAATCATTACTTCTCAGGCTTTCCACAAAGACGACAGTGTTAACATTTTGTAAGTGAAGATAACTGATCTAAGTAACTTTATTCAAGCAATCCCTTGCACGCAACAGTGTGCACAATCACCACCAAAAGCTACATTAAGCTGCATTCAGACTGAAAAAAGTGATCCAGTGATTTTCCACAGGGTTATGTGGTGGTGGCAGTGTCACTTAACAAATGGCCCATTTGTGTGACGTTTTGTTGTGTTCTATAACCCCCCAACATAGCCCAAGTAGACTTTATATTTCACAAATGGTGTTCCGTCAGATCGATTATAGACCGGGACGTTTCCGACTGCACTTGAAGGCAGCTTTATTTCACAGTAGAGAGAGAAAGAGACAAGCGAGACATTCAGCTATTACACAAACTCCCAGGCAGTTCAGGGCTTGTTTAATTTTTTGTCATTTTCTAACCCTAACCCTTGTAACCAGCAGTGATGTTTTCTGTTTACTGTACAGGATTCTTACACCGCCTCAAACCATAGCTCAAAACACCCTGACAAGTCTGATCTACAGTTACATGATTGGCCACCACAGCGTGACGTGGGGTTGCGTTTTTCCAAAAGTTGAGTCGGTCTCAACTTTTCGTTGCAACTTTTCGTTTTTAGTGTTACCCCTGCGGCAAACTCCGCCCTAGTCTAAATGCACTACCCCCTTTCAAAATTAATGGATGTGTGTTTTTGCCGGACCGTCTGGGGGCAGACGCAGGAAGTCTGAATGAGGACTAAAACCAACTACTGCTCCTGGGCGCAAGATTCCCAGGTGACCTGAAAGGTCAAGTTTCTGGAGTGTGGCAATTTATTTAATTGCACATTTGTTTGTTAAAATCTATGCACCTCTTTGGTTAATTATAAACTAGAATAATAGGGCCCCTCAGCAACACCTTCATCATTAGCTTCATCTTGTGTTTATTTTTTCTTTAAATGGTGTGGTGAAATCTCAGTGTTCATCTTTGATGAAATGAGGACGAGATGTGGAGTTGATCTGGTTGCTGGTCAGATGCTTATCTGCTGTATGTCCATCTACGATGTCTTCAACAAACAGTCCACTTTTCCTTTTACATGTCATAAAATGCTAAAAAATACATACACATATACTCATAAAGACAAACATGCTAGGTAACTCCTGCATTGCCCTGAATGTAGGTAACGCTACTGGCATTACAAGTGGAGTTGGTCCCTGGGCGACAGACTATGGCTGCCCACAGCTCCTATGCAGAGGATACATTCTTCATGTAAACTTCACTGTGTAATATATTATTACACAGCAACATGGCCACTGTTTTACCTAGTGTTTTTCCATGTATTGCTTCAATTGATATCATTAAATTCTTAGCAAGAAACCTGTTAGATCAAAATACAATGACTATAAATAAAAAAGATCATGAACTCTTTCCAGAGGAACTTCTCAGTACAGAAAACATTTTGTCTTTTCTCACCATTATGTTAAGCTAGCACTGTATGGCTAATATTTAGCGAACATTAGCATTAGTCGCTACTCACCAGACAAAATATATTACATTACATCTTTCTTGGAAGCTCTACCTGTTACTCCCTGTAACATATTCTATCTTAGGTACTATAAACGTTGAAACAATAACTCAAACTTTTTTCTAACATGTGTCTTCTCTACTTTATGCTGCTGTGACTTGTGCTAACTGCTCTGCTTTGCTGTTGAAGTTTTGTTTTTCTTTCTTTTTTTTTTTAAACTTTATTTCAAAAGACAATTAACAGATATTCAATCATCGCAGTACGTATAATAATACAAATATGATACAAAAATATATACAAATAATATATGAAAGTAAAAAAAAAGAAAGTAATAGTCTAAACAGAGGAAAATAAAGGAAACAGACTTTCAAGAACGTTAAAATTAAAGACAGTAGGAGCACTTAAACAAAGAGATTTGAGTAGATATCAGATATTAATATACAGTAGGAGCACTTAAACGAAGAGATTTGAGTAGATATCAGATATTAATATAGCTTTCTTATTGGATACCAACTTAAGAGAGTCAAAGTACATGCCAAATTCAACTTGGAATAGTTTGAAGTTGAAGTTGAACTGGAAAATTTTGCCTTGTGGATATGGAACTTACCTAATAAAATAAAGAGATTTACAATATTACACAATTTTCTATCTTTACATTCAAAATAGGTAATAATGTTTCCCTTCAAGTGTGATTGTATGTTTTTTTTTTAGATACCATATAATCTTCAAAGCTTTTCCAGAATGCAATACAGAATGAACAACCATAAAAGAGATGGGTTAACGACTCAATTCAATTCAATTCAATTTTATTTATAGTATCAAATCATAACAAGAGTTATTTTGAGACACTTTACAGATATAGTAGGTCTAGACCACACTATAATTTACAAAGCCCCAACAATTCCAACAATTACAGTAATTCCCTCAAGAGCAGTGGCTTAATAGTACAATTGTTGCTCATAATATCCATACCATTTATATAAAGAGTCAAATTAAAAACAGTAACTTCATTTTGTTTTTAATAACTTTTCATTAATTCTAATATGCCATTAGGTATAGATTTGAAAACTATTTGAAAATTATATTCTTTGAACGTCATTGGGAATGCTTTCTCTCTGAGAAAAGATTCATAATTAAGTAATTGACCATTACAATCAAAAAGATCTTTTACGAAGATAATATCTCTATTGATCCAATTTTGCAAATAGAGTGATGTGTTCCCCCTAGTGATGCATTCTTTATTCCATAAGATAGACTAAGATAGACAGAGATAAACAACTTTCCACCTTCATCCTTACAACCAGAGAGCACCGCTTTTTTTAAATGATGGTGTCTGTTTTTCCATACAAAATTCGTAAATATGGAATTTATGTCTTTACATGTTGAATCATGGACATTGAGAGAGAGGGCAGGGTAGACAAATCTTGAAATCCCTTCTGCTTTAGTCAAAAGAATCCTTCCTGGAATAGAAATGTCTCTTTGAAGCCATAAATTCAGTATTGTTTTAGTCTTCTTCAATTTAGACGAACAATTAAGTTGTTGACGTTCCTTGTCGTCCTTGGAGATATGAATACCTAAATATTTCTTAACAGGTATATTAAACATTTTTTCCTCAAATTTCACATTTAGATTTGTTAAGTGTTAAGCCCGAAGCAGCTGAAAATTGGTCAATTAAGAATATAGCATTTCAATCTGATGTTTGTTACTCAAAAAGATAGCCGTATCATCCGCTAGTTGAGTAACTCTAATTTCCTGACCAAAAATAGACAAACCTTTAATAATATGATTATTGTATATGTAATATGTAATGACAGTAATTCAACCACCAGCAGGGACAAGAACGGTGAAATAGGGCAGCCCTGGCAAATCTCAGTACAGGAAATCTTTTTGTGGTGTTTGGATATAATATCACAGAACTATCAATATTTTTATAAAACATTTCAACTGTAAATATAAAATTTTGTCCGAAATAAAAAATTTGTGCTTTGAGTAAAAAATAGTGTTCTATCGTATCAAATGCTTTATTAAAATCAAAAAATACTATCAGTGCATCAGTATTGATGTTATCAGAATAGTCCAGCAGGTCGAGAACAAGTCTTATAATAGAGCTAATGTGACTGTTAGACATAAAACCTGTTTGTGTTTCACTTATCTCATGAAGACCTCTTTTTAATTGTTTAGCAAAAATTAATGATAACATTTTGTAGTCGATATTTAAGAGCGTAATAGGTCTCCAATTTTCTATCAATAAGTGATCTTTATCAGGTTTAGGGAGAAGACATATTAAACTTTGCTTCATACTTGTGGACATTTCCTTTTTTAAGATGCATTCTTTGAATAAATCGAATAGAGGATTTTCAATCGTTTCCCAAAAATGCAAAAACAATTTGACATCATTACCCGGAGATTTCCCTTTTTTCATTGAGCCAATAGCCTCTGAGATTTCCACTTTAGTAATGGGACGTTCGCATTCCATTTTAAATTGTTCAGATATAGTTGGTGTAAATGCTTTAACTGACTCGATAAATCTATCACATTCATCAAACTGAATATTTGACTTATATATATTGCTATAAAATGTACCAACAGATCTTGAAATGTCTAAAGAATTAGAGGTGATGTTATCATTAATTTTAATCCATCCATCCATCCATCTTCGTCCGCTTATCCGGTATCGGGTCGCGGGGGGAGCAGCTCCAGCAGGGGACCCCAAACTTCCCTTTCCCGAGCAACATTAACCAGCTCCGACTGGGGATCCTGAGTTCCCCAGGCCAGGTTGGAGATATAATCCCTCCACCTAGTCCTGGGTCTTCCCCGAGGCCTCCTCCCAGCTGGACGTGCCTGGAACACCTCCCTAGGGAGGAGCCCAGGGGGCATCCTTACCAGATGCCCGAACCACCTCAACTGGCTCCTTTCGACGCGATCATTAATTTTAAGAGTAGTTAAATTATTTGTCTTACTATTTCGCTTCTCTAAAGCAAAGAAGTAAGTCAAATTTCTTTCCCCTTGTTCCAACCATTTTGTTCGAAACCTTGCAAATGCCCCTTTAGCCATTTCAATATACATATTATCTATTTCCTCTTTTAATTTTTTCAACGTTATTTCTTCTTCCTCTGAAAGATTATCCTTAGTCATTAAAACATTTAATTCATCCATAATATTTATTTCTTTAGCGAAGTTATTTTTTGTATTACTTTACTTCGTTTAATTGCTATTGCTCTAATTTAAAACTTAAAATATTCCCATTTTTGTACATGATTCCCTTCGTTATTACCAAATATGCTTTTGGCTGCTTTTTTGACTGAATCACAAAACTCATCATCTTTTACCAAATTATTATTTAGTTTCCAATAACCACGTATATTACCATTTTGTTGTTTTGTTCCTACTAAGTGGATTGAAATTAATTTATGATCAGAAAGTGGGGCATAGCTATGTGATGATTCTGACACAAATTGCAGTCAAGAGGGAGATATAAACCATAAATCAATTCTAGACTGTAAGGACCTACTGACGTTGCTCCATGTAAATTTGTTAATGTCAGGGTTTAATGCTTCGCTGTTGAAGTAGTTATCTTTCCTCTGCAGCACCAGCACTGCCCTCTGCTGGAGTAAAATAGCTACTGCAATATACTCACTTTAATAGACTATTTTGAAAAGGCAAAAACTATTAATTGGCATATTTCAATCCCTTTTTTGTTTGTAATGGATCATTTGAATGCATCATTGATCAACTTCATGGATGAACTTGGTAACTGATTATAATTACAAACATACAGTCTATAATTCCCCAGACTCAATGCAAACTAACGGCCAATTTATACATTCCAAAAATTCTAATATTGTGTTTTCCAAACCAGACAGCTGAATAAAGGTTTTGAAAGAACTGAGTTGTCTTGTAAAATATATCTTTATACAATCTGCTCCACAATAAGTGGCAGCTGCATATTTTTCATGGCTGAAAGCCACTGATTGGAAAATGAATAATATTTACTCTATTCTTTATGTGTCATGTTAACAAAGATGGGTGGAACTCATTAGAGAACATGACCGTTTGGGATCTACTTGTTTATGAAAGTAAAAATTGATATTTGTTTCAAACAAGATGCTAATCACATATTAGGTGGCACTACAGTGAGATGTGGCAGTACTCCACGGAGGCAGATCTATTGTAACTTTTACAAGGTAAGATTTACACTTTAGATCCTCCACAGAAAACATGAAATTACACTGTAGTGATTAACACTTTTGTTTGCATAATTGTTAGATTTGAAGTATTTAGGTCTATTGTTAATGCTCCAAAGTTATTTCAGATTTCCTTAACTTGTCACATCTAAAAACTATTTTAATGTATGTGTTTTCTTTTGATAGGTTGTTACTGTTAATTCAAGTGATTATGTTCTACACTAATGTAACAAGGATTAAAAATTTCTTCATCCTGGGATTTCCTGGACTTTCACAGGAGTATTATGGACCTGTGTCAGCCCTGCTTTTGGTTCTCTTCTTGGCTATAGCTGTAGGAAATATTTTTATTTTAGTGTTTGTTAGATGTGAGAGGTCTCTTCACAAACCCACATATCTGATATTTTGCCACTTGGCACTAACTGACTTAATGTTTGGGACTGTTACTCTGCCAAAGATTATATCAAAATATTGGTTTGGTGACAGCATTATTTCATTTTATGGATGCTTTGTACAAATGTACTTTGTTCATTTTTTGGGGGCATCTCATTCTTTCATCCTGATGGTGATGGCCCTTGATCGCTTTATTGCAATTTGTGCTCCACTGCGTTACACAGCTCTTTTCACAAACAACACTGTTTCTGTGCTTTGTGGAATATCATGGATTTTGCCAATGTCGTGGATGGTGGGTATAGTTGTAGATACTCTGAGATTGCCTTACTGTAATTCAAACATAATTATACATTGCTTTTGTGACCATATAGCAATAACAGTGCTTGGATGTGAGAACGTCCGAGAAGTTCAGGTAGTTGCATTTGGTATGGCCATGTTCACTTTGATATTGCCTCTGGGTTTTATTATCTTCTCTTATTTTGTCATCATTGTTGCAGTTATGAGAATGACCAGTTCTAATAGCAGCCGCATGTTGGCTCTGTCTACCTGCTTGCCACAGATTCTCATCACATTTCTCTATTACATGCCAAGATGCTTTGTGTACCTGGCAAATTTTGTAGGATTTACATTCAGTGTCCCAGTTCGCATAGTTGTTGTAATGCTGTACAGTATTTTACCTGCTGCTATTAACCCATTAATATACTGTTTCAAAACCAAGGATATCAAAGAACACTTGAAAAAGAAATTAGTTACTAGGAAAATTAATAGCAGCACAACAACTGGATGAAATACAATACATCATCAATCAAATGATAAGTTACTTTTGCTGCTTCAAATGTCACTTCCCTGTGAGCTTTAGAATCATGTTTTATACTTCTCTTTTCACTATTAAAGTACTGAATGCTCCTACAGTAATTATAAAGATTGAAATCCTCTATGAGCCCAACGCAGCCTGAGAGCCTCAAGCAGGAGTCTCCTGATTGTTCCAACAAAAATGCTAGAATGTTAGAAGTTTACTGAGGCTTTTTTTCTTGGCAAGAAGCCAGATCAGAATCACTTCATATTACAATGTTTTATTTATTGTTTTATTCTGTTTTCTACTTTTATATTTTCATGTCTTGTTAACTCATACTTTGTTTGCACATTTGTATTGTTTCTTTCTAAGGTACTCATAAATAAAATGTATGGCAATTTTTCTAAATATTATAAAATAAACACATTTTCTATTAGCATCAAAATAATCAATAGTTTGTGTCCATTCACACTCCACAAGGACACATAACCCTTAAACATAACTTGAATTTGAAGCCACTCTGTAGGTCTTCAGGAAAGTGCTTTTTCTAAAATGAATGTGCCATCCTATAATGTACAAGAAACTGATCTGCAAACAGCATCCTGAATATTCATGTCTGAAATAATGCACAAGTTACCTAAGAAACAGACAAGACTGGACATATAGAACAGCTAGTGACATATGATTATGAATTAGTATGACATTAACTTTAAATATGGTTGTCTTTATGGGTAAGCGAGCTTGGGACTGGGAGGTTGCTGGTTCGATCCCCAGACCGGCAGGATAAACAAATCTGCGTGGGGAAAGTGAGAGAGCAGCTTTTGTCCCTCCCTCATTACCACCACGGAGATTCCCCAACCGCTTCAGTGGCCAGCAGATCAGACTGTGGTTGTACTGGGCAGCTTCCAGGTATGAATGTGGAACAGGTAAATGTGACAGGTCATTGCTGCAAATGAGAATTTGTGTTAAATAAATACATTTAAAAAATATGAATTAGTATGACACAAAACATGATAAATTAACCAAGTGAACATGAAAAGAAGAATTTTGGTTTAAGTAAAACATATATTTACTGCCTGTTCAGAACCTGGTCAATGTCCCTGTTACATTTGAATGATAATCAGAACCCAAATGCAGACAGACGCAGAGCCAGGGGTGTGAATTAAACAGTTTTATTCAAAGTATTCAAGTGGCAAGTCCAGGTTTCCAAGAGGGTGGCAAGTCCAGGGGGCTGTTTCACAAAAGCAGAATTTATAAATCCAGGATAACCGATAAAGCCAGACTTGACCTAGTCTAATCAGTGCATCCTTGCTAGGTGTGTTTCACGATGGCCAAGCCAGCGTTGCCTGGAAGGCACTAGGATTAGGCTATGGTTTGGGTTAGGGTTAAGGTTAGGGTTAGGTGCCTTGAAGTCAACGGTTGCAGTGCTGCCTGGAAGGATACGTTGGGGGCTTAAAACACCATCAAGCTCGCTTTTAATGCAAAAAATAAAGTGTACAACTATTCATTTTTGTGACTCATTGAATGGTTTCAGTTAAGAGCAATAGTTTGTAAATGTATATTTTTAGATATATCATTCAGTCGGTCTGCTATTATCTGCCACGCTTTTTTGCAGTTTTTTTTTTTTATAGGACCAGTTTCCTTCTTTACATATTATATGCTTTGCTCCCTTGAATATATGGACATAGAAAAGAAAGACACTGAAGAAATTGGACTCTAAAATCTAGAAACTATAAAGATAATTAAGTGATAAATTGCATGCACACTTTAAACATGACTGTAACACAGTATATTCATTAGTTATTTCCCCCCAGCAAAATATAAGGTCAAAAACCATTGGGGTGTCCTCACCCTGTTGTTATATGAATGTACAGTAGTGTACATTATATAGTTACTGGTCCAGTGAACTAAGTCTATAATTTGGGAGGATTGTACAATTACGATATGTTCTTAAAATTGTACAATCCTCCCAAATTATAGTCCCAGTTTACTGGACAACACAAATTGTGTGCTAAGAATGCCAAATACAATGCACATGGAAGAGGAACAAATATAGCAGGGGTCGGCAACCTTAGGCACGCGTGCCACCATGGGCACGCGGGACCTTAACCAATGGCACGCTGGCAGTATGTGTGCAAGAGAGTTATTGATGTGTTGAAATCATGGTTGAAATGCTGAAGCACTCTCTCATCCGCATGCCAAATTACAATGTTCACAGTTGCGCGACCTCATAGATGCCGATACCGTGGGTGCTCTGGAGCTTGAGCACCCACGAAAAATACTGAGCACCCACGTGTGCCAGACTGCCAGTTCATTTTTACATTAATTTAATATTAAACATTGCAGGTGGTGCTTAGTGGAGCGTCTGTCATAGTGTGATTGGTCATGTCGGTGGCATTGATTTATAATTTCCCACGAAGCTGATTAAACTTCTCATCCCCAATCCTATCTGTATCTGTGAGAAGTGGCGCTGTCCTGAGTTGAAAGATAGCCTACTTTACGGCTTTAGTATGGTGTTTGTGTCGGCCACTGTCCATTTCCTAAGGTTCTGAAATGCCAACATTTTTGACTACTTTTTTTTTTTTTTTAAAGGGTGTGCGCGTGTGAGCACCCACGGAGGAAAACATAAATCGGTGCCTGTGCGCGAGGTAGTTTGACTCATATCTCTGACTGGGAACAATACAAAGAGGATTACCAACGGCCGCTGGGGCAGATGAACTAACGCTAGTCTCGTTACTGTAAGGAGGCTATAATTAAACCTTCGTGAGTTAAAAGTCAATACTTATCAGTGCACTCACCTGTGTAGACCGGCATCAACATGTTGGAGGCGATATTTCAATCTGCTCTGTCTGCTCGCTACACTCTTGTCCACCGCACTCTTGTTTTACGCAAACACAGCTCTACTCTGCAAATAGCTAATTTTTACAAAACAAGCTAAAAGAAAAGCTGACGGTTTGTAGTCTATTTATCTTAGTTTGCAGGGAATCTTGAAATTTGGACAAATTCTTATAAACTTAAGCTGTCTGAAGAAACCATTCTCTCCGCTGGAGCGGTAAATATGGATGCATTATAAGACCAAAACAAATACATGTGGCTACTTAATATGCACGTGAATGACGCAATCGTTATGTTCGTGTTCTTCATTCTTGATAGTGATGCTGGTTGTGTTATTATTATTTTGCCTCAGCATCGTTTCATTGACAATAAGGCATACAGGACCTGCTTTTTAGTCCATTCATCATTAAAGCTGGGCTTTTCCATGTCAACTTTTCCTTCAGGCTCTTTGACAGTGATATTTTTGTCAGCCCATTTTCCACCAATCAGGACTGCATACTAAAACCATGTTTCCATAATAATAATAATAATAATAATAATAATAATTAAGGTCCTGATTATTACAGATTCCCTGGATATTACATTTTGATGTGATGTCATTAAAAAAATTAATGTTAACATGGCGCACTAATAAACAAGAAATTTGAAAAGGGCACTTCATATCAAAAAGGTTGCCGACCCCTGCACTATAGAAACACACATGTACAGCATTTTATGTAGTGCCTTTAGTAACTGACTTCATTTAAAACACATTGGCAACTTCATTAGCCTTTTCTAATTATCTCAACAACTGAACGGGGAAAGCAGGGTTTCTATCGCCAGTTGAGGGACAACTCTGTCCGGCTTATTTAGCTATGTAGCATGGAAGCCTGGTGGAATAGCAAGCTAGCGTTAGCTAACTAACCAACCAGCCTGCTTTAAATAAATACCTTTTAATTATCTTAACACTTTTTAACAGTCAAACTGAAACTCTGGCGTTGACCTCCAGGTCCTGCAGCCGCAGACGGACCGTCATCAGTGGGGATCGGCCAGCGGAGCAACATTGCTATTATTGCCAGAAAGCTTCGCTGCCGACCTCGACCTGCAGTCGGAGCTCCAGCGGGACACGGAGAGCCCCGCAACCGGTAGCAAATTTTAATTTTACAAGTGCAAGAGGTGGTCGTCGGCGAAGGCAGAACCCTTCAGAAGGCCAGCCACGAAGGCAAAACCCTTCTGGCGGCCGAACAGGAGGTCGAGGGCGGGGCCCCTCTAGAGGCCGGCGCCCCTCTAGAGGCCGGCGATGAAGGAGAGTCCTCTCCGAAGGCCGACAGCGAAACCCATCTGGAGGCCGACGGAGGCCGGCGGCGAAGGAGACACCCTTCCGGAGGCCGGCGGTGAAGGAGACACCCTTCCGGAGGCCGGCGGCGAAGGCGATATCCCTCTGGAGGCTAACGGCGAAGGCGATGCCCCTCTGGAGGCCTCTGGAAGACTCTGGACGACTGGAAGACTCTGGACGGCTGCACGTCAGCGGCGGGTCTGGGCGGCTGCACGTCAGCGGCGGGTCTGGGCGGCTGCACGTCAGCGGCGAATCCGGGCGGGCGGCACGTCAGCGGCGGGTCTGGGCGGCTGCACGTCAGCGGCGGATCAGGGAGGCTGCTAGCCAGCCGGAGTACCTAGAGACCGCTAGCCGGCCAAGGTTCTGGAGGGCCGCTAGCCAGCCAGGAACCAGGGATGCTGCTAGACAGCCGAGGCTCTTCTAGACAGCCGGGATTCTGAGACACAGGACCACCTGGGAACACTAGCAAACTCAGGGACTCTGGCAAACTCTGGGACACTGGGCAGCACGGAGACACCAGAGAGGCTGCCGGCTAGCAGGGAATCAGGGGGGCTGCCAGCCAGCAGGGAATCAGAGAGGCTGCTAGCCAGCCGGGGATTAGGGAGGCTGCTAGCTAGCCGGGGATCTGGGAGGTTGCTAGCGAGTAGGGGTTCAAAGAAGCTGCTAACTAGCCTGGACTCAGTGGAGTCGCTAGCTAGCCTAGACTCGGGGGAGTCGCTAGCTAGCCTAGACTCGGGGGAGTCGCTAGCTAGCCTAGACTCGGGGGAGCCGCTAGCTAGCTGGGATTCTAGGGAACTGCTACATGGCTGGGACTCAAGGAACTTTAGGGGGCCGCTACACGGCCGGGATTCAAGGAACACTGGGGGGGCGCTAGCCTGGGCTCGGGAAGGCCGCTGAGGGTAAGGAGAGCTGCACGTCAGCTCAGAGTCAGGAGAGCTGCACGTCAGCCCGGGGTCAGGAGAGCCGCACGTCAGCCCGGGGTCAGGAGAGTCGCACATCAGCGGCGACTCTGGGACACAGGTCGGCCCAGGCTCAGGTACCCAGGTTAGGTCAGGCTCAGGTCCACTGGGCAGCTTGGGCTCAGGTCCGCTGGGCAGCTTGGGTTTGGGTCCAATGAGAGACTGATTAGGGACATGGCGCTGAGGGCCATGTCGTCCCTTCCTCCGTCCACGGCCTCCACGGGTCCCTGTGAAGACAGCCAGGCGGGTTCCTTCATAGGACTGCTGGTTGTTGGGGGCGTACGCTGACCGGGTAGCGTCTGAGCAGTCCCATGAGAGTTCTGGGGAAGCCGGTAAAGTGGCAGGCTGTCTGA
The DNA here is from genome assembly GCF_004354835.1 of Perca flavescens. NCBI lineage: Eukaryota > Metazoa > Chordata > Actinopteri > Perciformes > Percidae > Perca > Perca flavescens. The sequence continues at coordinate 2,362,699 of NC_041333.1, forward strand.
CAAAGCATGCACAGACGGCTACGGTGTTGGCTGACTGGGGAGGAGGCAGACTGGCAGTGGGTGAGTCACTGGAGATAGCTTGAAGAAAACACTCCAGCTGGTGCTTGAAGCCCTCCAGCTGGGGAACAAAGTGACTCACCCAAGGTCTCTCTGACAGCCACTGCTGCTGAATGGCAAGCTTCTCCAGGAGACGAGGGTGCCGGTCCGGCTCAGAGCACAGCAAAACCCGCAAAGTCCAGCCAAACTCCAACACCTTCTTAGTATACAGAAGCTTCTCCGCTGGGTCCATGTTGGTCAGATCATTATGTTAAGGGTGTAGCAGGGAAAGGCGGACCCAAAATGCAGAGAGCAGGCAGGTAGGCAGGAGTAAGTTAAAAACGAGGATTTAATGATGAAACACAAAAAGAAACCAAGGAAGTCCTGAGCGCAGCAGCAGGCAAAAACAACAATACCAAAAATGAAACAAAGGGAAATCCATGGAGCAAAAAACCAGACACAAACTAACACCGGGCGACACGACATGCACACACAGAAACATACAAACAATGATCTGACACTGGACAAGGGGAACACCAAGACTAAATACACAGGGTAATGAGATAACACAAGACAGGTGACACAAGGGCTGGGAAACAGGTGAAACACATTAGGCTGGGCAGAGTAATCAAAAAAGGCGGGAAAACACAAGACAGGAAGTAAAACCAACAAGACAAGACAAAAAACAAGACCGTCAAAATAAAACAGGAAACAGAGCACAAAACAGACTACCAAAATAAGACAAGACACCAAAACCATAACAGTCCCACTTAAAACCCATCTGGGCATCCACGTCTGGCCCCCGTGTGGATCCCGGGTGCAAGCCCATTTTAAACACCCTTTAAGCAGGTAGGGCCAAAATGGGTCTGTCATGAATTGCCTGGTTAAGATCCCACATAACACCCTTATAGATCCCTTTTAAAGCCCATCTGGGCATCCACGGCTGGATCCTGGGTGCAAACCCACTTTAAACCCCTTTGGGCAGGTGGGGCCCCAATGGGTCTGGCATGAATTGCCCAGTTAGGACCCACATAAGACTCTTACAGAGCCCATTTAAAGCCCATCTGGGTAGCCATGGTTGGATCCCGGGTGCAAGCCCACTTTAGACCCATTTGGGCAGGTGGGGCCCAAATGGGTCTGACATGAAGTGCCCAATTAAGACCCATGCAGTACCCTTACAGGTCCCACTGTTAGTACGTCTGGGCTTCCACCACTTGCCCCAATGTGGATCCCGGGTGCAAGTCCATAATGGGGCCCACATTTGCCGCCCATGAAGCCCTCATCTGGGCCCCACATGTCATTGCTGGATGGGTATATTATTACACAGCAACATGGCCACTGTTTTCACTAGTGTTTTTCCATGTATTGCTTTAATTGATATTGTTGAAGTTAAAAAGTTAAAACCCGGCTTATGTTTTGAAAACAATGTTTAATGGGGCCTGCAGCTAAATTTAATCAAGTACACTAATACAGCATTTGAGTGTCTCACCTAAAACCTAGCTTCTAAAGAATTAATCAGGTCATGTCTGACATTTAGCATATGAAGAAGACTCATTGTCCCCACAGGAAAGGTAACTATTGTTTCTGGTTTTGGGGAGCCACTCCGTGATTAGACAGAATCGGCACTACCATGTGAAACGACCTTTGTCTGTGACCTGGGGTAAACCTAAAATCAGAGGTGTGTCTTTAATCAGACACCCACAATTCCACAGGAATATAATTCGGAAACTGATGTAATGTCGGCACTTCAATCTGTGACCCCGACAGGGGAAGCACGTTGAAGTTGTCATGTCACATGACTGTTCTTTTGTAACTCCGCAAGGAGAAGCATGAGATCAGTCCACTGTCAGCTGCAGTGTTTTATGTTTTATGTTGATTGTGTTTTGTCTTGTCGTTTTCATGCAGTTTCATTAAACCTTTTGCTTAACTTTCAATTCGACCACAGCCTCTCCTTCCTCCTCCAGAAATCAGAACGAACACGTCTTTTAGTTAAATTCTTAACAATATCCTTAAATTCATAGCAAGAAACCTGTTAGATCAAAATACAATGAATATAAATAAAAAAGATCATGAACTCTTTCCAGAGGAACTTCTCAGTACATAAAACATTTTGACTTATCTCACATTATGTTGCCATGTATGCTAGCAGTGCATGACTAATAGGTAACTAACGTTAGCATTACTACTCACCAGAGAAAATATAACACAGACATTACATCATTCACATAAGTTCTACCTGTTACTCCCTGTAACGTATTCAAGTTTAAGGAACTCTAATCGTTGAACCACTATCTCCACGCTTTTTTTTTTCTAAGATTTGTCTTGTCTACTTTATGTTACTGACTCCTCATGCTAATTCAATTAAATTTGTATGGCGTAGCAGGGTGTAGCAAGGGGCATAGCAGGGTGTAGCAGGGCATAGCAGGGCTACAACAATGCTGCAACAATGATTTAGGTGCCACCCCAATCCAAGGAAAACTGCCAGAGGAGAAAACATAAGGGCTCCGGGGAATAAGCTCCCCAGAGCTAAGTTAGTAACAAGCTTTTCTGGAACATGGAAGCACACAGATGGAAAGAGAGAGGAGCTCAGTGTGTCAAAGGAAGACCCCGGCAGTCTAAAACTATAACAGCATAATTAAGAGCTGGTCCAAGGCAAACCTCAGACAGCTCTATAAGGGTTGATAGATGAATCTGACGACTATGAAGAGAAGCAGAGAAGGGGTGCCGTGTCTTAAGCTATACACCCTCCCCCGGCAGTCCAGGAAAACAATGCAACTCCTCACTCCCTAACTATAAGCTTTATCAAAGAGGAGAGTTTTATATTTACTCTTAAATATGGTGACAGTGGCCCTCATTTATGAAACGTGCGTACGACCTAAAACAGGCGTATGACGGGCGTACGCCGATTCCTATGCAAAGCTCGGCATTTATCAATTTGGACGTGAGCGTAGGCTGTGATCAAATCTCACGTCTGGTCTGAACTCGTGTACGCAAGTTTTTGAGTCAGTGTGGACTTGCGGTGCAGCATATAATCAGTTTAACAGGAGAAGGAGAAGTCATCAGTTGATCACTTATCAGTAATGGCAGATCTGGCTCTTTTAGAAGACCTCTATGCGCCGGTCTGCAACATTGTTTTAGCCTGGGGGGTTCTGCACAACATCGCACCGGAAGACACGGTGCCATAAATGTAGCGATGGAGCCAGATGACCCGATGCCCAGAGAGCAGTGTCCAGAACAGACACCAACTGAGGGCTATATGAAGGAGACAGGATATTATTCCTCACTTTTAAAAGGTAGCCTATAGTGTTATGTTTGGCAATGATATTCAATACAGGAAACATGACGATGCACAACATTTTTATTTATTCTTCAGGTTTTTGTTTCTCTTTCAAGTGAATGATTTATTTCTGCCATTGACCAAGTTATTTTGGCTTGTTTTTTCAGCCCCTCTGCTGTGAAGAGACAGGGTCCAGCACGGGGGGGCGGAGGACACACGCTCTCCCTCAGCTGTTGCCTCGTTCCAACGAACACGTGTAAAATAAAAGACACTGCATAAACTCCGCTACCGTGTGTTTATTTAATTATAGGTACTCCTACATGTAGGCCTAATAGATTGCAATAGTAGCCTGTATATTACTATTAGGACTATAGAAAATGTGTCAAGGATGTATAAATTAAATAGGCTAAACTTCAGCTGGAGTCCGATTTACTACGGCAACACTGTTGACCGCATCAGTGATCTCTTTTCATCCCGCATTCTTTCTACAGCCTTCTTCTTCAGGCTGCCAAATAGTCCACACGTTAGTGCAAATGAACCAGAGATATCAGGGTTTCAATCTCCACCTCTGAAAAGTTCCGCTTCTCAGCCGGATTACGTCTCGCCATGTCGTAAATTGTAGGGGCGAGGCCTCAAAACCGAGAATATATTAGGGCGTGATATTTAAATGACGATCGTTTCCAGCCGCCGCATTTATCAATGTACGACCATTCTTACGCTCGGATTGGTGTGATACGAACTTTTCATGAATCCCACGTGAAGCCTGTCGTAAGAGGATTTCTGCAACATAGTAAAGAATTACAATAGTCCAGCCTTGAAGTAACAAATGCATGGACAAGTTTTTCAGCATCGCTCTGCTTCGCTGTTAAAGTAGTTATTTTTCCTCTGCAGCACCAGCACTCACTATAATAGACTATTTTGAAAAGGCAAAAACTATTAATTGCAAACTCCATCCTCTTTTTTCTTTTGATTTTTTAATGCATCATTTGAATGCTATATTGATAAACTTCATGGATGAATTTGGTAATTTGGTGATTATAATTACAAACTGGTGAGTCTATAATTTCCCAGTGGTGCACTCCAGACTCAATGCAAACTAAGGGCCATTTTATTCTTTCCAAAACGTTAACAAATCAAATGTTTAAACAAACTTTTACTTTTATCATCAGTGTTTTTATGACTGCTTACAAGGCCTTACTTGTAATGAATACTAGTTTAGATGTGTAACCCATACAACTGAGTAAAGGTTTTGAAAGAACTAAATTGTCTAAAATATATCGTCATGCAACCTGCTCCACAATATACTGTATTGCAACTGCATATGTTTCATGGCTAAAAGCCACTCACTGGAAACTGAATAATATTTACTCTACTCTTTATGTGTCATGTTAACACAGATGGATGGAACTCATTAGAGAACATGACCATTTGGGATCTATTTGTTTACGAAAGTAAACATTGATATTCATTTCAAACAAGATGCTAATCACATATTAGGTGGCACTACAGTGAGATGTGGCAGTACTTCCACGGAGGCAGATCTATTGTAACTTTTACAAGGTAAGATTTACACTTTAGATCCTCCACAGAAAACATGAAATTACACTGTAGTGATTAACACTTTTGTTTGCATAATTGTTAGATTTGAAGTATTTAGGTCTATTGTTAATGCTCCAATGTTATTTCAGATTTTCCTTAACTTGTCACATCTAAAAACTATTTTAATGTATGTGTTTTCTTTTGATAGGTTGTTAGTGTTAATTCAAGTGATTATGTTCTACACTAATGTAACAAGGATTAACAATTTCTTCATCCTGGGATTTCCTGGACTTTCACAGGAGTATTATGGACCTGTGTCAGCCCTGCTTTTGGTTCTCTTCTTGGCTATAGCTGTAGGAAATATTTTTATTTTAGTGTTTGTTAGATGTGAGAGGTCTCTTCACAAACCCACATATCTGATATTTTGCCACTTGGCACTAACTGACTTAATGTTTGGGACTGTTACTCTGCCAAAGATTATATCAAAATATTGGTTTGATGACAGCATTATTTCATTTTATGTATGCTTTGTACAAATGTACTTTGTTCATTTTTTGGGGGCGTCTCATTCTTTCATCCTGATGGTGATGGCCCTTGATCGCTTTATTGCAATTTGTGCTCCACTGCGTTACACAGCTCTTTTCACAAACAACACTGTTTCTGTGCTTTGTGGAATATCATGGATTTTGCCAATGTCGTGGATGGTGGGTATAGTTGTAGATACTCTGAGATTGCCTTACTGTAATTCAAACATAATTATACATTGCTTTTGTGACCATATAGCAATAACAGTGCTTGGATGTGAGAACGTCCGAGAAGTTCAGGTAGTTGCATTTGGTGGGGCCATGTTCTTTTTGATATTGCCTCTGGGTTTTGTCATCTTCTCTTATTTTGTCATCATTGTTGCAGTTATGAGAATGACCAGTTCTAATAGCAGCCGCTTGTTGGCTCTGTCTACCTGCTCGCCACAGATTCTCATCACATTTCTCTATTACATGCCAAGATGCTTTGTGTACCTGGCAAATTTTGTAGGATTTACATTCAGTGTCCCAGTTCGCATAGTTGTTGTAATGCTGTACAGTATTTTACCTGCTGCTATTAACCCATTAATATACTGTTTCAAAACCAAGGATATCAAAGAACACTTGAAAAAGAAATTAGTTACTAGGAAAATTAATAGCAGCACAACAACTGGATGAAATACAATACATCATCAATCAAGTGATGAGTTACTTTTGCTGCTTCAAATATGTCAATTCCCTGTGAGCTTTAGAATCAATTTTGTATTATAATATTATGAATTAGTATGACATGGTTGTCAGATTTTATACATGTAAGCATCATCACCAGAAACAAAACAAAAAAACATGATAAAGTATTTTACAGTATATTTTTACTGCCTGTTCAGAACCTGGTCAAAGTCCTTGTTACATTTGAATGATAATCAGAACCCAAATGCAGACAGACGCAGAGCCAGGGGTGTGAATTAAACAGTTTTATTCAAAGTACTCAAGTGGCAAGTCCAGGTTTCCAAGAGGGTGGCAAGTCCAGGGGGCTGTTTCACAAAAGCAGAATTTATAAATCCAGGATAACTGATAAAGCGAGACTTGACCTAGTCTAATCAGTGCATCCTTGCTAGGTGTGTTTCACGACGGCCAAGCCAGCGTTGCCTGGAAGGCACTAGGATTAGGCAATTGTTATGGTTACGGTTAGGGTTAGGTTTGGGTTATGGTTAGGTGCCTTGAAGTCAACGGTCACAGTGCTGCCTGGAAGGATACGTTGGGGGCTTAAAACACCATCAAGCTCGCTTTTAATGCAAAGTGTACAACTATTCATTTTTGTGACTCATTGAATGGTTTCAGTTAAGAGCAATAGTTCGTAAATGTATATTTTTAGATATATCATTCAGTTGGTCCGCTATTATCTGCCAAGCTTTTTTGCAGTTTTTTTTTTTTTTTTTTATAGGACCAGTTTCCTTCTTTACATATTATATGCTTTGCTCCCTTGAATATATGGACATAGAAAAGAAAGACACTGAAGAAATTGGACTCTAAAATCTAGAAACTATAAAGATAATTAAGTGATAAATTCCATGCACACTTTAAACATGACTGTAACACAGTGTATTCATCAGTTATTCCCCCCCAGCAAAATATAAGGTCAAAAACCATTGGGGTGTCCTCTCCCTGTTGTTATATGAATGTACAGTAGTCTACATTATATAGTTACTGGTCCAGTGAACTAAGTCTATAATTTGGGAGGATTGTACAATGACAATATGTTCTTAAAATTGTACAATCCTCCCAAATTATAGTGCCAGTTTACTGGACAACTCAAATTGTGTGCTAAGAATGCCAAATACAATGCACATGGAAGAGGAACAAAAATTATCCTTTACTGTTAAAGAATACAAAAAAATGAATCAACTAAAATAATTTAAGGTGCATTGGTCCACTATAGAAACACACATGTACAGCATTTTATGTAGTGCCTTTAGTAACTGACTTCATTTAAAACACATTTGCAACTTCATTAGCCTTTTCTAATTATCTCAACAACTGCCATAATATATTCACCAAACAACCAAACAACAATATGAACAGCAGTTTTCATACAGCAATATAACAGTAACGATGACTGTCACATGAATAATTATAAAAATAATGGTCATAACTTTAAATAATAACAGTGCTTAACTGAACAGCAACATGCACCTGTTGTATTTTAATGCAGGCTGATAAGAATAGGGTAAGAATCACTGCTGAGTGAACAGAAAAGGCTCCAGGATTAATAAATCCTGGCTGTTAGCCTTTTCAGGAGTAGGCTAGCTGTACAGAATAAATCTCCATGGTAATTTAGGTGCCTCTGCTTTTGTGAAACCAAGTCAAGGCTAAATTGAGCCAGGATAATTGGGAAATCCTGGCTTAATCCGCTATCTAGATTTTGTGAAATAGCCCCCTGATATAAGCAATGTGCATAAACAAGTACTCAGACTATGTCACGGATTTAAATTTGAGACTGATTAATGACTGAGGACCTATTGCAATCTTGACTTTAACACATCAGTTGTGCTTACATATCCGTGTACTAGACATATTTTAATTTGTAATACAAACTGAACTTACAGACACAAACACATACACACACACACACACACAAACAAAGTAATTTTACTCACTAGCTTGTCAGCTAAAGATAGCTAGCTAGCTAACTACCTTCAGAAAAGCTCTGTGTGGAGTTGGAAAACATGCAGTGTCATACATGCACTTGATTTGATAAACTTAGCCTATATTAATATTCTTAATATCAGCTTAAACTTAACTTTATTCAAGCATCCCTTGGCACGCAACAGTGTCATATATGCACTTAACCAAAGGCTACATTACTAAAACCGGCTACCGGTTGCTGGTCAGATGCTTATCTGCTGTATGTCCATCTACGATATGTCTTCAACGAACAGTCCACTTTTCCTTTCACATGTTATGAAATGCTAAAAAACATACATAAACAGACCAACATTAGTCTATATCAAATAAAAATGCTTCAAACCTGGCACTAATATCCCTCAAAAATCCACAAAAGATAAATGTATATAAGATTTCTCATGTATGTAGAAGAAGAATGCTGCTGAATATGTAAAACTCTGGCATTAGCATATTAATAGTGGCTCCGTGCATTGCTGCCTCAGAGCAAGTAGGCACTGCTGAGTCCTGGGTTCAGGCAGGGCCTTTCTGTGTTGAGTTAGCATGTTCTCTTGTGTTTGTGTGGGTTTCCTCCGGGAGTTCCAGTTTCCTCCCACCATAAAGACATACATGCTAGGTAACTCCTGCATTGCCCTTAATGTAGGTAATGCTACTGGCTTTACAAGTGGAGTTGGTCCCTGGGCGACACTGGCTGCCCACTGCTCCTATGCAGAGGATACATTCTTCATGTGTGTGTAAATATGCACTTGGCAAATAAATAACTTTATATTACATCATTATATTATTACACAGAAACATGGCCACTGTTTTCCCTAGTGTTTTTCCATGTATTGATTTAATGGATATTAAATTCATAGCAAGAAACCAGATATATCAAAGAAAATGAATATAAATAAAAAAGATCATGAACTCTTTCCAGAGGAACTTCTCAGTACAGAAAACATTTTGACTTATCTCACATTATGTTGCCATGTATGCTAGCAGTGCATGGCTAATAGGTAATTAACGTTAGCATTACTACTCACCAGAGAAATATATAACACAGGCATTACATCATTTGTGTAAGTTCTACCTTTTACTCCCTGTAAAGTATTCAAGTTTAAGGAACTATAATCGTTGAACCACTAACTCTGCACTTTTTTTTCTTACATTTATCTTCTCTACTTTATGTTACTGTGACTACTCATGCTAATTCAATTAAATGTTTATGGCATAGCAGGGTGTAGCGGGGTGTTGCACGGTATACAGGGCGTAGCAGTCTGTAGCATGGCACTGCAGGGTGTAGCAGGGCACAGCAGGTCATACAGGACGTAGCAGGGCACTGCAGGGTGTAGCTGAGCATAGCAGGGTGTAGCAGGGCACAGCAGTAGCCTGGTTAACACCAGACCCTTCTCAGCTGTAACTGAGAGTGGGTCTGGGAAAGGTTCATTGACAGTTCATTTCCAAAGGGGCGTCACCAACGGATGCCACTCAAATGCCTCTGGGCTCATTGGATAGTCCTTCAACCAATCAGAGCAACGATACGGGTGACGCTTTTCACATCCAACAAAATAAATGTGATTTTGGTTTTTGGTGTGGTCCCTCCACGCCCTACTTTCTCCTTGCAGGTGTTGAATATTGCTAACTTGTTATCTTCTGCACACACGCTGAAGAATTTCCAAACAGCTGATATGTTACAGGTTAATTCACAAGGTTCCCTACATGTGCAAGAATAGCGCGGACACGCGCTTCACACCACACACGGCGGAGAAGTTGAGAGAAAGGAAAAAGAGACTGTGTCTCTGTCCGTGTGTGCGTGCGTCCTTGAGAACTGTAACTCGTATAACTTATGTTGTCAGTTAATTATAGCATTGACCGGTATAAAATCGGCATATGTCAGACTGACCTGCCGGTCCCTGGTCTTGGTGAAGCACGGCTTCGGTAGCCGTCATGTTGAATGTAAACAAAAAGCTGCTCGCCGTCGCTGCACTGTCCTCGTTGCGTAAAGCCCGCCTCAACGGTTGTGATTGGTGTTAAGCCCGCCTCAGCGGTTGTGATTGGTGCCTCAATTTTGAGGACATTGGAAATGGGTTTGAATGGGCTCTTCGCCAGACTGACCTGCAGAGCAAATCTCAAATTTGCCGGAAGTTTGTCAGGGTTTACCCAGGCTAGCACAGCAGGGCATATAGGGCGAGAAGTGCATAGCAGTGCATAGCAGGGCACTGCCGGGCATAGCAGGGTATAGCAGGGCACCGAGCAGGACCACGGCTACAGCTGCAACAATGATTTAGGTGCCACCCTAATCCAGGGAAAACTGCGGGGCGAGAAAACATACGGGCTCCGGGGAATAAGCTCCCCAGAGCTAAGTTTCTGGGACATGGATGCACACAGATAGAAAGAGAGGAGCTCAGTGTGTCAAAGGAAGACCCCAGCAGTCTAAAACTATAACAGCATAACTAAGAGCTGGTCCAAAGCAAACCTGAGCCAGCTCTATAAGGGTTGATAGATGAATCTGACGACTATGAAGAGAAGCAGAGAAGAGAAGGGGTGCCGTATCTGTATCTATACACCCTCCCCTGCCGGTCCAGGCAAACACTGCAACTCCTCACTCCCTAACTATAAGCTTTATCAAAGAGGAGAATTTTATGTCTGCCTTATGACCTGTCTCTCTTAGTTACGCTGTTATAGTTCTAGACTGCCGGGGGACTTCCTTGCTTCCTTCCTTTGACACACTGAGCTGCTCTCTCCTCTCCCTCTCTATTACCATTTGTCTGCATCCCATCCCAGAAATGCTTGTTACTAATCCTAGCTTCTGGGGAGTTTACTCCCCGGAGACCTTATGTTTTTTCCCCCAGCGTATTTCCTTGGAGAACGTTGGCACCAGGATCTTGGCTCCAGCTGTTGCCGTGGTCCTGCTGCACTCCCTGCTGAGCTTAGCGGTGCCCTGCAATGTCATGCTGCTTCCTGCTGAACCCTGCAGCTTCCTGCTGAACCCTGCTGCTTCCTGCTGAACCCTGCAGCTTCCTGCTACGTCCATCCATGCTCTGCTGGGCCACGCTACATCCTGTAACGCCCTGCAGCGCCCTGATATGACATGAACTACTACGACTACCATTTGAAGTCACTGTTCCATTATTAATGTGACTATTATCGCCACTGTTCATCACATCCCAACCGGCACCGTCAGACACCGCCTACCAAGAGCCTGAGTTTTTCCGCTTGCTCTTGCTCCAGCAATCCTACTGCTCCGAATAAGTGACAAAATAACTCCAACATGTTCCTATTTACATGTTGTGATTTATAGAGTCACAGCGTGTACAAAAAACAACGTAACATGAGACACAGCCATCTTCTAACAGTAAACAAACCGGGAACTATATTCTCAGACAGGCTTGCTGCGAGTATATCACTCCGCCCAAGTACTATATTCTTCCGCCTGAGAATGTAGTTCCCGGTTTGTTTACAGTTAGAAGACGGCTGTGTCTCATGTTACGTTGTTTTTTGTACACGCTGTGACTCTATAAATCACAACATGTAAATAGGAACTTATTTTGTCACTTATTCGGAGCAGTAGGATTGCTGGAACCATTCACCTGCGTGTTCTGTGATGGGCTGATGCCGCTGGAGCCGTCAGACAGCCTTACAGCACACACGGATATGAGAAGGGTATGTATCGACTTGTCTAACTCTGGGGGTTACGCTGAATAAGCTAAATTCCCAATAAGTCGGCGTGTTCCTTTAAGCATCATCACCAGAAACATGTTATGGCCAGAATCAAGCAACAATATTATGAAAATGGGGACAAATGTGGAAAGCTGTTAGCCTGGCAGATCCGAAAAGAGGAAAGCTCAAGATATATCCCCTCAATTAAGACCAAGGCAGGTGTCACTTTAGTGCACAAACCTAAACTAATCAACAAGGCCTTTAGGGACTTCTATGTGGATTTATACTCTTCTCAGGGTGTGGAGATTTGTAAAATGTATACTTTTTTGGAGGAATCTCTGTGCTGAGCGTGGCTGGGGGGACACGGGACTAATCAGGAAGTTCTGGATGCAATAGGAAAATTTTCGGGCAGGAAATCGCCAGGGCCCGATGGCTTTCCTATGGACTTTTAAAAAGCTTTTGCATCTGACCTTATTACCCCCCTGATGGACATGCTCAGACATGCAATTGAGATTAACCAGCTACCCAAAACATTAGAACAAGTCCTGATCATAGTCTTGCTGAAGCCAGGCAAGGACCCAAAATAGTGCAGATTCCATAGACCCATTACCATCCTATCATCAGAATATACAATATTTACCAAGGTTATAGCCACTAGATTGGAAAATGTATTGCCTTGTCTTATAAATAAGGATCAGACCGGTTTCATTAAAAATCGCTTTTCCTCTGACAACATACGTAGATTTGTTAATATAACTCACTGCGCTAAGAACATCAACACCCCTGTAGTTGCCCTCTCATTAGATGCAGAAAAGGCATTTGATCGCCTGGAGTGGCCCTTTCTTTTCACAGTCTTGAAAATAATGAACATTGGTCCAAATTTAATTAAAATGATTCAGATACTCTATCTCAATCCATTGGCAAGGATCCAGACAAATGCTTATATATCGCCTCTCTTTCCTCTGTCACGAGGGACACGTCAGGGCTGCCCCTTGTCCCCTCTGCTTTTCTCTCAGGCAATAGAGCCCCTCGCAATCGCTAGAAGAGCACACTCTACTATTGAGGGCTTCGTGGTGGAGCTGGAAAAGCATGTCATTTCTCTTTACGCCGGTGATATCTTGCTGTACCTGACCAACGTAGCATCGTCACTCGCCACCCTCAGTAATTTATTAGAGGAATATGGATGTGGCTACAAAATAAACATAAACAAAAGTATGATATTACCTCTTAATACTGCGGCCCAACAATTACCAAGAGATAGTCTTCCCTCTCAATTACGGCCCCCGGCTCTCTCGCCCCACTGAACAAGGAGGACTTAACCTACAGTACAGGCCAAAAGTTTATTTTTTGATTATTTACATTGTAGATTCTCACTGAAGGCATCAAAACTATGATTGAACACATATGGAATTATGTACTTAACAAAAAAGTGTGAAATAACTGAAAACATGTCTCATATTCTAGTTTCTTCATAGTAGCCACCCTTTGCTCTGATTACTGCTTTGCACACTCTTGGCATTTTCTTGATGAGCTTCAAGCGGTAGTCACCTGAAATGGTTTTCCAACAGTCTTGAAGGAGTTCCCAGAGATGCTTAGCACTTGTTGGCCCTTTTGCCTTCACTCTGTGGTCCAGCTCACCCCAAACCATCTCAATTGGGTTCGGGTCAGTAGTAATAACCTGGTAAGGTTGCGCGTGCATGTGTGACGTCATCACACGCACGCGTATTCTTGCCATGTAATCTGATGATATGAGTGTGTGTGATGACGTTGCGGCCGAACGTCGGTACTCGCGATCGCCATCTAGCGGCGTAATATGGTAATGCATCTAATTGTCGAAGCTGCGCGCATACCGCGAGCGTAACGATGTAGCGGTCGAACGTCAGCACCCCGCGAGCGCCATCTAGCGGCCGAATATGGGAGCGCATCTTGTCGTCGAAACTGCGCACGCATTTAGTGGATGTGATGACGTAGGTATCGCTGTCGTCATGGTTTACGTGGGGGTAAGGCATTATTTACATTTTGTAAAAAGGTGTTAAAACGTCTGATAGACCAATGGTTAGCTGTTAAGAAGGGGTTTGCTATTGGTGGATTGTAAAAACGCCCCAGGGTGTGGTTTGTGGTGTTTAAAACCCCTTGTTTCAAGGCTGACTGCTCACTTTTTTATCCACCATTTTTAGCTGTTCTGGTAGCTAGCTTGCTACCTCGTTTTCTCAGACTTCCTCAACAAAAAGCCCTCTGGAGTTTCACTTTTTAATTCTTTTTCTGCAAAAGCAAAGAGGAATCGTTTTTCAGCCATGTCTTTCCACACATTTGGACAACAATCTGGATCATCTGTTGTTGAAGAAGGTGAGACATCTAGAATAGAACCCACTACATTTGGTTTGAGCCTAGCCCCCCGAAAAGAGTTATGGGGATGTGAAGAGACTAATACTGGAACAACAGGCAGTTTGAGTCAGGCTCCCAGAAAGAAGAGATACCGGTCGGAGATCTTTCCTACAAGCATGACTGAATCGTATACATCTGATCTGGAATATGTCGGTGTCAATGGATACAGTTATTCAATTCGATACAATGCAGGATACGTGACATTAGCTGTTTACACTAGTGTTGCTGTGGAACTATCTAGCAAGGCCAAAACCGCCTGTACAATCTCTGTGAAAGACTGGGGCCTTTTTTGTGAGGTCGTCTGTCCGGACCTTGACAATCCTGGCTTACCTGAGCTGGTGTATGTGTCTCAAGAGACCTACAGAGGATTTTATTTTCCTTAGCGTGTGCAGTGAAAAGGAGAAGTTAGTTGCGGCCCGTGGTCATGAAGAATGGAAGTTAAAACCGTTTCCTGTATCTAACGAGGAATACAACAAATGGTTTAAAAATGTGTTTTTTATACAATGGTGTGACTGGGAGATTTTGAAGAAACAGTTTGATACCATCGACTATGTCATCAGAAGAGACAAAATAAGGAGTTCTTATGAGAACATAAGAAAAAGATTGATATTTGGGGACTCTGACCAACAGTCTCTACCCCTGCCACAGAACCTCTATAGACCTAAAATCATCAGACACAAAGACTAACAAAACGGTGGGTCTAATTTGTATGTGATAATTATTTGCAAAAATAGTTTGCTTTATTTTTTTGCTACTGTGATTATAATGTGTGATTTTTTTTTTTTTTTTTCTTCCCAGAGGATCTGGAGTGGTTTCATCCATCCCCCACAGGGACACCTCCTAACACCCCTGGTCTATTTGCACCCCTAACTGCCACTGGATCTCCTCAATCCCTTTCATCATCGTCATCATCGGCACCTCTAACGCTTCACTTCCTGCCACCCCCACCTACACCTCCTCTGCCACCATCTCTATTGATTGGGGCACTTCCCCCTCGGACACATGCATATCAAGCTACCCCCTCAACACATGCTGCGTTACAACAGGGTGGTGTTGCTGATTGTTCGGACACAGAGGCGCCTGATCAGACGGATGGTGTGGTGTCATCTTTGTTTATAGATAGCGTTAAAACAGCGTCTCTACATCTTCTTAACATTGTTCTTTACAAGTATTTG
Source organism: Perca flavescens (assembly GCF_004354835.1). NCBI lineage: Eukaryota > Metazoa > Chordata > Actinopteri > Perciformes > Percidae > Perca > Perca flavescens. The sequence goes on from NC_041333.1 coordinate 2,377,956, forward strand.
GAAGAGCTTTGTTCGGGCTGTCAGATCAATCATCCAAGCCAGAAACAGCATGCCTGTTTCAAGGGGCTACCAGAACACTTCTACACTGTCCACTTTGAACAGCTTATGAAAAGACTCCTGACTGATAAATTCATTGGGGTCGTACAACGTTTTCTGTCCATGAAACATCTCACGGCTGATGAGGGTAGAATCAGGGGAGTATCCGAAACAGTTTTGTACGAGTTGAAAACGGCTGAAGATGTTACGACTAAGATCAGTGCTATGTATGACTCTATGATAGGGGACGACGTTGTCAAAATAGCCGAAATTAGAGAGATTGGTGACTATTGGAGAGATTTATATGCAAGAAAAAAACAGGGTGAAAATATGGGGAATTGTTTATGTGTAATGTATAATCATATCAGTGAGCGATACCACGTATCGCATTTATCTGGTATTTTGGATCAAGCCATTGCTAATAATGTGAACGATGCTGAAAAATACTAATGTAAGAGTGTTGATGTAGATCGTACAGTTGTGAGTAGGTTAGAAAAACTGATGGTGATTGTAAGAAGACAACATAGCACCCCTCCTTGGGAGGATCTGTTGCAGATGTTATTATCAATGTTAATGACACGTGAGAGTATAGTGGAAACATTTTGTGATGTCATAGCCAACATTACACGCAATTTTAAGATGCTGAAAGTTTATCACCTACTTACTATGTATACAATGCTTGTAGATACAGTGAGTTTGTATGTGCAAGAAAAACAGTATACTGATGTCTTACAGGATTTGCAAAAACTGCATATATTCATAATCAGTAAAAGCAATGTATCCGTATTAGCCAATATGCTATCTATGATAGAACGGGTTTCACTGTCTTCATAACTGTCATATGTATGACTGTGTGAGTGTGTTTTGTAAAAATAAAAAGAATGACATAACTCTAATGTGTTCACTTGTGTTTTAAATGAATCATGGAGAAGGTTATGCACAAAATATACTATGATCCGTCCCACCCAGGAGGGTTAGGAGGTGTACGCAAGCTTCGTGATTCCGTCAAAGAATGTACTGGCTTGTCTCCAACTATCCCCACGGTTAAAAAGTTTCTGCTGAGGCAGGATGCGTATACACTGCACGCCCCTGCATTGAAACACTTCCCAAGAAAGTGATTGTTAATGGTATCGATAAGCAATTTCAGTCTGATTTGGCCGATATGTCTGAATATTCAACGGAAAACGATAATGTACAATATGTATTGACATGTATTGATGTGTTTTCTAAATATGCCTGGGTAATATGTCTTAAAAACAAATCGGGTCCTATTGTGACAAGTGCCTTTAAGGAAATGTTGGAACAAGGACACATACCCCAGAAGCTTCAAACAGACGCTGGAAAAGAATTTTATAATAAGGTTTTTCAAAAATTGATGACACAACATAAAATTCACAATTTTTCCACATCGAACGAAATAAAAGCAAGTGTTGTTGAGCGTTTCAATAGGACTTTCAAAACCAGAATGTGGAGATATTTAACGGCTGTTAACTCACGCCGCTATATTGAGGTAGTACGAGATATGGTTGCTGCTTACAACTGTGCTTAACATAGGTCAATAAAAATGGCTCCGTCCGCCGTATGTAAAGACAATGAGAAAACTGTCTTTAACACTCTGTACAAACTGAAACCACATGGAACAGTGCTGTTTAAATTTCAGATGGGGGACACCGTTAGGATATCAAAGCACAGAGGCATGTTTCGTAAAGGTTACAAACAGACTTTTACAGATGAGTTTTTTACAATATCAAAACGTATAGGTAGAACTCCTCCTGTTTATATACTGAAAGACAATAGTGGGGAGCCGGTGACAGGTACCTTTTTACGAAGCAGAGTTACAGGCTGTAATTGTAGACAAAAACAAAGTGTTTAAAATTGAGAAAGTGCTGGCTCGAAAGAAAACAGGCCGTAAAAAGCTTGTACTTGTGAAATGGCTAGGATGGCCTGAGAAATTCAATTCATGGATCTCTGAAAAAGACATAGTTGATGTAAGATAAAAGAGCGGGGCCAGTCTTGTAATATTAGTCATTGTGGTTTGTTAGTGAAAGGTGTTGGAGCTATGAATAAGAACAGATTTTTTGTTACGCTACCTAGTAATGCCTCACAATTAGTTTATCCAAATAATATGATTTGGCAATTCAGAACAAAACTGGCTAAACCGATCATAGTACAATCGCCGTATGAAGTTGGTCTTATTGAAATTCAATATCCCAGGGTCTGGAATAGTTTTACTGAGAACGATGCCAAGGTTGATTTCATCGACACGAAAACGAAAATGTTCAACAAGCTAAGGCTAACAGTTGGTTCTTATAATACGATCGACAGCATTGTTAAAGAATATAATATGAAATGTGCTGCTAACACAGCCCTAGCCCACATAACTATGAGCCACAACCCTATCACTAATAAGATTCTTTTCACGGGAGGAGACGGCTGGAATATTGTGTTTAGGGGGCGTCTGGCCGAAATTCTTGGGTTCATTCCAGACTCTGTGTTTGACCTGTTTACAGTACCGTACACACAAACATCTATAGAAAAATCAACATTTGTAGAAGTCCCCCCAATGTCAGCTCTAACGGACAGTGGTCCTATTGAATTTTTCATTTCGGCTAGCGGAGAGGATTATCTAGACCTTAACGATTCATACTTGTATACACGTGTAAGGATTACAAACCCTGATGGCACATTGTTGGCTAACGCAGCTTTTTTCACAAGTAGATATAATGTTGGGTGATAGACTGATCACACAGTCTTCAAATACATATCCTTATCGAGCCCTTATAGAATGTCTTCTGAATTATGGAAAGGACACATTGGCTACGCAATTTAGCACAGGGCTATTTTGTAAGGACACAGCGGGTAAAATGGATGAGACCTCTATCACAGGCGATAATTTGGGGTTGACACAAAGGGGTGAATACACATCCGAAAGCCATATTGTGGAATTAATAGCACCAGTACACGCAGATTTGTTTTTTCAAGAAAAACTGTTGCTAAATGGTGTGGACATGTCTCTGAAATTCATCCGTTCAAAAGATGACTTTGTACTAATGACCCCTGGAAATGTCCAATTTGCTGTGAAAATAATGTCTGCTAGTCTATTTGTCAAGAAAATAACAGTGGCACCGACTGTTAGACTAGCTCATAGTTGTGCTCTAAAAACCTTCTCAATACCTACAGGCACACGTGTTTGCAACCAAGAAAACTTGTTCATAGGACAGATTCCTAAATTTGTAGTCATAGCTTTCGTAGATAATGAAGCATACACAGGATCGTATGCCCGTAACCCCTTTAATTTTGGAAACTATAATACAGAATTTATTAGCCTTTATGCAGATGGACAGCCTCACCCAGCCCGTCCTTTTCAGCCCCTTTTTCAAAGAGGGCAATATGTACGGGAATATTATCAACTGATTGAATCAACAGGACGCCATTTAAAAGAAAGGTCACTAGCCATAACACAAGATGATTTTGGGGCTGGTTATACTCTATTTTGTTTCAATTTGGAACCCGACGGTGGGGGGTCAGGAAACGTTTCACTGATTAAGAACGGTAACGTTCACTTGGAAGTTCGGTTCAGAAATCCCCTTCCTAGGACTGTGACCATTATCTGCTATTCCGTTTTTGATTCTGTAATCGAAATATCTAACCGAAGGCAAGTCCTATTGGATCACTACTAAAGATGAATACAATAGAACTTACTAGCGTCCTCAGAAAAAGAATGAATAGAGACACAAATTTCTTAGGAGTAATGCCATGTGATCATCTCCCAAAAACCGTCGTTTGTAAATTACCTGCTATGCTCGTTGTAAATACACAGCCCAGTAATATGCCGGGTGAACACTGGCTAGGTATTTACAGTGGGGGAAATAAGTATTTGACCCCTTGCTGATTTTGCAGGTTTGCCCACTTACAAAGAATGCAAAAATCTACAATTATAATCATATGTACATTCTAACAGGGAAAGACAGAATCCCAAAGAAAATTCCAGAAAATCACATCATATGAATTTATTAAAATTGATAACCATCTGATGAGGAAAAACAAGTATTTGACCCCCTGGACAAACAGCAAGTATTCTGGCTCCTACAAGCCAGTTAGTCTTTCTTTAAGACACAGCCCCAATCCGAACCAATTATCTACATCAAATACACCTGCCTCACCTCGTTACCTGTATAAAAGACACCTGTCAACACCCAAACAACCAGCATCCAACATCACCACCATGGGCAAGACCAAAGAGCTTTCTCTGGACATCAGGGACAAGATTGTTGATCTGCACAAGGCTGGGATGGGCTACAAGAGAATGGGAAAGCAACTTGAGAGAAAAAGATCAACTGTCGGTGCAGTTATCAGGAAATGGAAGAAGCACCACACCACCGCCAACCTCCCTCGGTCTGGGCCTCCACACAAGATCTTGCCTCGTGGTGTGTCCCTGATCATGCGAACGGTGAGGAATCATCCCAAAACCACAAGGGGGAACTGATGAATCAACTGAAGGCAGCTGGGACCACAGTTACAAAAGAAACGGTTGGTAACACACTACGCCCGTCATGGATTGAAATCCTGCAGCGCACGCAAGGTCCCCCTGCTCAAGAAGAAACATGTACAGGCCCGCATGAAGTTCGCCATTCACCACCTGGACGACTCAGAAGAGGCCTGGAAGAAGGTGATGTGGTCAGATGAGACCAAAATAGAACTTTTTTTGGCCTCAACTCAACTCGTCGTGTTTGGAGGGCAAAGAACACAGAGTACAACCCAAAAGAACACCATCCCCACCATCAAGCATGGTGGTGGCAACATCATGCTTTGGGGGTGCTTTTCAGCCAAGGGGACGGGACAACTCCATCGTATTGAGGGGAGGATGGACGGGCCATGTATCGTGGAATTCTGGACCGACATCTCCTTCCCTCAGTGAGAGAGCTGAAGAGGGGTCGAGGATGGGTGTTTCAGCACGACAACGACCCTAAGCACACCGCCAAAGCAACAAAAGAGTGGCTGAAGAAGAAGACATCAAGGTTCTGGAGTGGCCTAGCCAGTCTCCAGACCTGAATCCGATTGAAAATCTTTGGAGGGAGCTTAAAATTCGAGTTGCCAGGCGACAACCTCGAACCTGAATGATTTGGAGGCTGTCTGCAGGGAGGAGGGGCCAACATCCCTGCCGAAATGTGCACAAACCTTGTCACCAACTATAAAAACCGTTTGACATCTGTGCTGGCCAATAATGGCTTTTCTACAAAGTATTAACATGCTGTTTGTCCAGGGGGTCAAATACTTGTTTTTCCTCATCAGATGGTTATCAATTTTAATAAATTCATATGATGTGATTTTCTGGAATTTTCTTTGGGATTCTGTCTTTCACTGTTAGAATGTACATATGATTAAAATTGTAGATTTTTGCATTCTTTGTAAGTGGGCAAACCTGCAAAATCAGCAAGGGGTCAAATACTTATTTCCCCCACTGTACATGAAGAGAACAAGCATGGTTTGTTGTTTGATAGCTTTGGACATCCACCTACCTTTTTTCCTCAGGAAATTAGCAATTTCCTCTTAAAAAACTGTGTGGAGATGTACCATTCAGCAAAACAAGTGCAAAATAATTATTCTACAACATGTGGACAGCACTGCGATTTCTTTTTATGTCATATTCAGAAAAAGATTCCTTATACAAAAGTATTGAACATGTATGGTACTAATCTTGTATGCAACGATACAATGGTCAGCCATTTTGTTAGCAGAATACATCCAGATGTGTGTCAGGATCAGAAATTTAAATGTGTACAATGTTCATGCGCCACCTATAGGTAAAAATAAAGAATGTGGAATATACTGGTCTTACAATGTCTTAATTTTTTTATTCCTTTTTTATTTTTTAAAACAAATTATACAGAAAATGCATTCAACAGATAAAATTAATGTAAAACATTCATTTAATATCACAGGTTTACATACAACACAGCATTTTCATATGCTTGAAGAAATTACCCCCTCAATGGAAAAAATATTAATAAAAAAGAAAATATAAAATTAATGTCACCAGTTTACATACAACACAGCATTTTCACATAGTTGAATAAAGTAAACACACCTGAATAGAAATATAATAAGAAATAGAAAATTTATGTAAAACACATTCATTTAATGTCACATGTTTACATACAACACTAACTTTTCACATAGTTGAATAAAGAAAACACACCTCAATAGAAAACACACCTCAATAGAAAACATAATAATAAAAATATGTTTAAAAAAAAAAAAAATAAAATATAAAGTAGTGAAATAATAGAAAATAACAAAAACAGGTTTTTAAAAAAAAGTAAAGTAGTATAAAAATAGAAAATAATAATAAAAATATGTTTAAAGTAAAATATAAATTAGTGTAATAATAGAAAATAATATAAAAGATTAAAATCTAGCCCAACCAGTCTTTTACAAAAGGTGTAATACTAAAGGTTCTAGGAGTACAAGTTGCTCGTAAATCAGATGGCGTATCATGTGTAAATACAGGGGCCATTCTTATTGCTCTAGGAGTGCGAGGTGATCGTGAAGCAGTCATAGGTGTTTGTGTATTAGTTTCAGATGATGCAACCGTTTTAAAAGCCTCAAAAGAACGGCGTACCATCGTGTTTGGGATTACGGATAGTGGCACATTTAAGATAGCTAACGTTTTTAAAAATATGTTCCACCCTTTTGGTCTAGAGTGGTCTGGAACATTATTATGGGTTGTGACACTTTTCAGCAGATCATACAGATGACTGCCTGGCACATTCTTATTTTCAACAACTATTTCCCCTTGATTTGTCCAAGATAACTGGTCATTGTGTCGGGATAATGAAGCCAATATGTATTCAGCATTTCTTTTGTTTCTTATAGGCATATGTTGCAACACTTCTGTCTTTAACATATTTTCTTCTTCATCTTTTGAATCATCCTTTGAATCAACTTCAGGTATTGATAATGTAATCACACTTTTCTCGCGTTCACCCTGTTTTATCATGACTAGGTACCTCTGTAGAATACTTGAATATCTTTTAGCTTTTTCATATACATCAATGTCAGGCTGTTTCAATATATCACTCATGGCTCGGTCCAATTCACTTTGTACAGACTGTCGCAGAGATACATTTGAGGAGTCCGTTGTTTGAGGAGGTTGTAATGCCACTAATTGATTTTGTGGAACCAAAAACATTTTCTGCGTGTGTTCCATCTCAATTCCTGTTGATAAGACTTGCTATGAATGGGATAGCGGCCCCCAGTAGAGGCAGTAGAAACCCGCATGTTTGATTGATTGTCTTTTTTTTTTTAAATGTTTAACTTTTTTATCAGCTATTAGTCTAATAACTTTCTTCTTCTTCTTTAACAGCTTGTACTGAATATTAGACAGTGGTATGTGACCTCTTAAGACGTTCAAAGCTATTTCACAAAGCGCATTGATAAAGTCTGGACTAGCGTTGCTCACAATGACACCTCTCGCTCTGGGTGACGCCTTATGTAGCATGTCTAACAATGTAAAATCCCTCTCCATTCGGCTTGACATTATTACACCTTTTTTCTAGGAACGTATACAACCTGCTGTGGGGATATCAGAGCTGTTCTGAGTCTTAAAATATTGGGGGTTGTGGATTTATAATCTATCAATAGATAGCCAAAGGTGTAACTAGTTGCGTCGTTAAAAGCCTCTAAAAAATATTTAGTATTACCGGGGAACATTTGCCGTGCCAGCAAGCTTATCTGATGTTGATCTCTAGCATTTTTGAAAATAATCATATAGTTTGTGTTCAAACTGATTGTACGACTAGCTTTACCTTGAATAAACAGATTCTGCACTAAATCTATACAGCTAAGACGTCTATGATGGACATATTGGGTGAAAACTTTTTGAACTTCCAAATTATCACAGGCTTGATTCATTAAATCGTCTATAATGAGCAAATTATTCTTAGTAGTAGGCAAGAGTGTCTTGTCGCAGAACGATTCCGGGAGACCTTGTACAAAATTTATATTCACTGTTTTAAGCAATTGATCGTATATTGGTTGCCAGCGTGAATAGATGTATACAATGTTATCGATTTTTTGTGAAATAACAGAGGACATGTTTTCAATAATGTCTTTGACAAAATATGTTTTTCCACAATTAGAGGGGCCGCTGATAACAAGGCTGAAAGGGTGTTGAAGCCTACCGTCAAATCCTGAAACATCCCTAGTAGCCATAAGGTACGGTTGTATAGTCTTGGAGCACACGTCGTTTGTTGTAAACGACCTGTACTTTCCTTGTCAGAGTGTCGTTTTTGAGATGGAACTGTTTTTTGTCGCGCTTTATTGTGAATGCTGTTGTGGTCAGACGGTTAGGAGGCTGCTGCTTGGTCACAAAGAATTGAACAAGACCAATTAACGATTCATGTGTAACCACTTTGGCATTTGCGGCGTTAAGGGTCACACCCTTGCATTTAACTTGTGTATGTCCTTGAGCGGTCCTATAAGCATAGCATTTAGGACCACCCTAAACAAACTCCGTTATATAATCTTCGGTAGGAGCCCCACAGACTTGGGCGCTATTTAGTTCATCCGTTAAATCGGCGAGGTAAGGACCTAGAGGTGGGATCCACTCGCCGTCTCTGCTTGTGAACAAAATGCTGTCAGTGTCACAATATAGAATACGTTCCTGCAGTTTATCCAACAAATCATATAGCTCCATGCGAGCGTAGGCGGTGGTCATGGCTCCTATAAAAACATTCACATCTTTTACTCTGGATGCTTCCCCATCTGTGTATCGCCACTGGACAACCGCTACATCTGGTGAGATGAATGAGAACTGGCGAACATCAAAAGTGTCGCTGAACATGAGCTGTGTGAAGCGGGATGGTTCTGTTATGAGCTCAGCAGTAGTCATATTGCTACGCATGGCAAATTTCCCCCAAAGACTATTCAGAAGCAATTTATTTGTATGCCTGACAGCTTTGTTAAAACATATCTTGGCCGGATCAAGACGGATGCCTTCGTGTGCATAATAGTCATCTATGTACTTTTGTTTTTTGTCTTCCGTCTTGATATGTCCAGGGTATCCTGAAGCCTCTTGCTTACGTTCAAGAAATGTCTTAACATAGGCTTTAAAAAGCTGATCAGTTTTTTCTGGGAAATGCCAAACTTCAGCAATGGAAACAATCTTGTACCCTTTCTCTACGGCTTTCTGTAATTCAAACGTCACCCAAACGCCAGACAACATCCGCTCTTGATCGCTATGTGTGCAAGGTGTTGTTTGATTCATCTGAACAGCACACGCAGCACATAGGGGGAACATCAGTTTACCGTTACAGTGGTAGGGCAACACAGGGTGATACAGGCCTCTGGGCGGTGCTACTGTACATTTCACAATGCCAAAGTATGTGTTTATGTCATCAAAATCCTTGTGTATTATTTGGGGATGTCCTATTGGATAATCTCTTTTGGACTGAACAGTTGGGTACAAACTTGTGAAATCAGCTGTGTGGATTTTTCGACACACGATATGTCGCGTGACAGGACTCGCAATATTTGTTTTTATCGCAGGGTATAAGGCCGTGTTTCCCATCGGTTTTTTTATGGTTTTCAAAACACTGTTGCGATTTGCATATGCGTCTACAGTCTGTGCATTTAATGGTCTTGTCAGGTATACAAGCAGTGTAACACACAATTACAAAGCCAACTACAACTGTGCGCCAGAGGGTTCTGGTAGGTCTTGTAACACCCATCGCAAACGTACGACGCCCCAAAAAAAACCGTTTTATTTAATAATGCTCATCATGCAAATACAACCATGCTGTTTTCACATTTCACACGTTTGTCGTGCGTTTTGAAGATCGCTGTTTTTTTACATCCGGCTACATGATGGAATATCACAATTTTCATTTTCAAATGTTTCTGAAATCTGTCAACATCAGAGAACGAAACCTTATGGGTGTAGTCAAAACCCAAATCACTATGCAACTGCTTGGCATAATTCATCTTCTCATCATGCGACAATCTGCTATTTACATAATGTGCTAGGCAGAGAGAAAAGCAGAGATTGTCCTTAACAACGTTATTCTTGGGATTATATAAAGCATTACCTTTTTCTGACAATATTTGATCGTAACCAATGCTTCCTAGTTTTCGACGCCGCCCAGGATTCCCTCCCGACATATTGCGCGCTATTGTCACAATTAATTCTAAGTTACATCTACGGCCGGACCCCTTAACTCAACATTTAAAATGCTGTCCTGTGTTGCATTGTCCAACACCCTCTCTATTAAACCTGTTAGGTTGCTATACACCCTTTCAGGCACACTACCAATATCAGTCAAATCAATATTTCGCAGGTCGACATCTTGAAGAAATTCAGCAGCATTAAAAAGGGGTATCTGTCTGGATGCTATTTCAGATGTTGCCTTAGAAACTCTCCCCACACCGCACTGAACCCCACCCTGAGGATTTTCTGGGGGTGATGGAGGGGCACTATAAGTGCTTGTGGACGGTTGGGGACCGGACTGCTCATCTGTACAGGATCGTTTTGATGGCTGAACACTCGGAAAACATGCAGGTCTCTTATTACCCGGATCTATGCCTGAGGGGGTTGTATTTGGTGATTGTGTAGCGTCTGTATTGGACTGTGTATTGTTGGAATATACGCTTGAAGGACCATTATGTGACAACTGTTCAGGAGCAGGACTATCTGATTCTTGTGTTTTCTCACTGTTGCTTTCACTAGCGCTATCACTAGGCATTGGGCCCAGGCTTCGAATATTTTGGCATGTATCGCACACAATCGTGCAAAATCCTGAGGATTGCTTACTGGTCTTGTGTAATCGTCCTCGCATGGCCATTCTAGTTCCTCATCACTACTATTGTCACACCCACCTAAGGGTTCAGATTTTTTAGTTTTTTGGGTGGGGGTGACATTTTTTATTTGTTTATATATTTTTTTATATATTTTGCACAAACTATAGCCTGTTTTAACACTTTTTTACCGTGGGGGCATATTCATTGTCTTTTTAAGGCATACTATCATAGGTAAAAGCAGTGTATAGAGAGAGCTGACATGAGAGGCAAGATTTGTGCCAAACCCTGTGACCAAATCAACCAAATGCGTGTTAGCTCTGACCTGACTGGCCAGAGTTGTGCCAAAGTCTGTGACCAAACCAGTCAATTGTGTGTTAACTGTTTGCAAGACATCTAATTTATTCATAAGAGCATGGTTTTGTTTTCGTAATTCGGCTAATTCCGATTATATTTGTTTATAATGACATCTGACGCAGGTTGTTGAGGTGTAGTGTTGACACAGTACTCAAAAAGCTCTTCACCCTGAAGCAATGTTACCTGCTCACGACCTCCTAGTGCCCCACAGTGTTCAAACTGGTTGTTAGTAATATAATTAGGTACTGCTTGCTTATCAAGGAATGGAACGTTAACCTCTAATACATTTACAGGATTGGTTATTGAGGTATTACCCCTGTTACACTTTTTATCTGACACAGTTATGACAGAGGTGTGTGGTATACAGCTGACATAATCGGGGCCTTCCTCTGTGCTATAGATACAGTTAAAGAGGTATTCACCTACATTATATTCAGGGACCTCCTGCAAAGCTGCCTGACTCGATTGGTGGGCTGTAAGCGGTGTCTCTGTTAGTCCGGTGTCTTCAGACCCTTCTCCTGTAGCTTCCCAATTTGTTTGGTGTGATGTAGGGGCTGTCGCTGTTAGTCCGGTGTCTTCAGACCCTTCTCCTGCTTCTATGGCATGGATTGTCTAGAGGTATAACAACATATTTTTTGGTTAAATAAAGACACACACACACACACACACACACACACACACACACACACACACACACACACACACACCCCACCTCATCAGATGTCTTTTGTAAAAGGGTATCCTTTTGTTCCCTCTCAATGGAGACACTTGGTGGCTGGTAGGGCTTTGGTGTACTATGTGTGAAATCACACTTAGACGACGACCAATGCAAGGACTCTAAGTCTTCGCTCGCCGTTAGTTGCTAAAACAAAGGAAAAGCCTTTTTTGACAATATATACATTTTATTAAAAAAGCTTTTATAACACAATGTAAATATATTCTGCTAGATACAAAGGAGTTTCTCACCTCTGCAGCGGTGTTAGGATCGGCAGATACAGTGTCCGGGTAAGGCAAGTCTGGAACAAAGGAATGGTGGCTGCTTTTGGGCAGGAGGCCTTTGTGGTATGGCTACTCAGGCTGCAATTAGCATTAGATTAGAAAAAAATCTTTTTTATTTAAATACAACACGCTATTTTACTGTTTTCTTTTTCAACTCACCTCAGTAAATTGCTTCTTAGGCTTACGATGGCAAATGTTTTTAGGTGTAGCAGCTTTCACAGAGAGGGGCATAGAAGCACAGGTCCTTTTAACAGGGTTGATTTCAGCCACATGGGCTAGCGAGTAGCCGTCGCCCTTACGGATCCTTTGTTCAGGGGCTGATTGTCTAGACACAGAATATATATATATATATATATATATATATATATATATATATATATATATATATATATATATATATATATTAGATGACTATAAACACAGTGATAAATTAAATAGTAATAAATATTACATCCTGAAAGAGATAAATAAACCGTAAATACCTGTTTGCAGCGTTCTTATTCCTTATTAGAGGAGCCTTTTGTTTTATGTTCTGTCGTGTTGGGGTCTGTAGGATTGGGCTACACAGCACTTTTTAAAAACAAAAACAAAATGAATGAAAACACAGTACTAAATCAATTAATTCTGTAGTGTATAATATATTTATAGGTTTTTACCTTGTGGTATAATAGTTTCATCAACTAACACAGCCACGTTGTCCCAGCTCTTTGTAGAATCACCTAATGATGCAAACTACATTATACAACAAAAATAATTAAATTTACTCACCAAACGCAGCCATTTCTGTAGAAACGAATCCTCTTTCTTCAGAGGTCTTTGTTGAGGAAGACTGAGAAAACGAGGGAAAGTTTTAGCTAGCCGTTTAGCTACAAAATGCAGGTAAAAAAGTGAGCAGCCAGTCTTGAAACAAGGGGTTTTAAACACCACAAACCAACCCCTTTATGACGATTTAACACTCACAACAATAGACCTCACATTTACAAGCTAACCACTGGTCTAACACGAGTTTTTAACACTTTTTTTTTTTTTTTTATCGTCATATGGTACAACCCACCAGCATTTCGAACACACGGTCAAAGTTTTAGTTAATTCATGAATGACTGAATGAATTAAATATCTTTGAACATTCTTAAACACAAGATTTGCTTTTTAAATTTACTTACCACTTGTAGGTATTGCTGAAAAAACGAAACAGCGTTGCTTGCACCAAGAAGAATTAAAAAGTGAAACACCAGAGGGCTTTTTGATGTGGAAAAACGTGGTAGCAAGCTAGCTACCAGACTAGCTAAAAAAGCATCTAAAAAAAGAGCTAAATAGTATGAAACAAAAGGCTAAACAGTGCACTGCTGAAAAACGAACCCTCGTTATTTTCACGAAAGCATAAGACAAACTCCAGATGGGCTTTTGTTGTGGAAAAACGAAACGTGGTAAAAAGTGAGCTACACGCCTACGCACTATGAACGAGTGTCCGCCGTCGTTAGATGGATAGCTACGTCTGTGAGAGTCAGCCTCCACTCAAGGGCACCAGACCCCTGTTGCGGTGAGGCGGACGACCGAGCTACCTACGTCATCACGTTCGCGAGATGCGCCCCCATATTTGGCAAGGGGGTAAGCTTTGCTTCAGAACTCGAGCCATCATGGCGCCATTTTGTTGCTAACTGGCCATCACCTCCTGTTAGCATTCCGCTGACCGCCATTTTTTTTTTTTACGTCACTTGACTGCGAATAACTTTACATCTGAAGCGTTTAAAGACTCTATTTGTCCTTTGTTTAGTTCCAAAGAAACACGACAATGTATAAAAGGCTCCATTACCTTGTACCTCACGTTATGGCTCCGTAGCAGATGTTTTTGTAAAAATAGGCTAACGATTGTGTCATAACCAAGTGACTTACTGTCGCATAGTAGAGGAATTACCGTATAGTACAGGAGAAGCTCGCAGGCAGTTTCGACTTACATTAGCTGTTTAGGTTTAATTACTAATGTTAACTAGCATGTTAGTGATCAATAATTAGCCTGTGCCCATGTTATCTCCTTACATACACCTACAGTCTCCGTATCTGTAAGATTGGGAATGATTGAGATTTCTCTTGGCACAGCTACCAGAAGACTTACAACTTTCAGACACGTTGCTCACGTCACATTCTCTCAGTTGGAAGCTGCGCAGTAAAGCTGGCCATCACCGGAAAAGTGCTTCTAATAGCCTTCACTGGTCTCCGTCCAGAGCCACGGGGTCTATTGGTCCATTATATACTGTCTATGATATTTGGCCGCTAGATGGCACTCGTGGGGCGCCGACGTTCGACCGCTACGTCATGACGCTCGCGAGATGCGTGCGCAGTTTCGACGACGAGATGCGCTCCCATATTCGGCCGCTAGATGGCGCTCGCGGGGTGCTGACGTTCGACTGCTACGTCATTACGCTCGCGGTATGTGCGCGCAGCTTCGACAATTAGATGCACTACCATATTACGCCGCTAGATGGCGATCGCGAGTACCGACGTTCGGCCGCAACGTCATCACGCACTCTCATATCATCAGATTACATGGCAAGAATGCGCATGCGTGTGATGATGTCACACATGCACGCGCAATCTTACCAGGTTATTACTACTCGGGTCTGGTGACTGTGGAGGCCAGGTCATCTGGCGCAGCACTCCATCACTCTCCTTCTTGGTCAAATAGTCCTTACACAGCCTGGAGGTGTGTTTGGGGTCATTGTCCTGTTGAAAAATAAATGATGGTCCAACTAAACGCAAACCGGATGGGATGGCTTGTCGCTGCAGGATGCTGTGGTAGCCATGCTGGTTCAGTATGCCTTCAATTTTGAATAAATCCCCAACAGTGTCACCAGCAAAGCACCCCCACACCATCACACCTCTGCCTCCATGCTGCACGGTGGGAGCCAGGCATGTAGAATCCATCCGTTCACCTTTTCTGCGTCACACAAAGACACAGCGGTTGGAACCAAAGATCTCAAATTTGGACTCATCAGACCAAAGCACAGATTTCCACTTGTCTAATGTCCATTCCTTGTGTTTCTTGGCCCAAACAAATCTCTTCTGCTTGTTGCCTCTCCTTAGCAGTGGTTTCCTGGCAGCTATTTGACCATGAAGGCCTGATTTGTGCAGTCTCCTCTTAACAGTTGTTCTAGAGATGTGTCTGCTGCTAGAACTCTGTGTGGCATTCATCTGGTCTCAAATCTGAGCTGCTGTTAACTTGCGATTTCTGAGGCTGTTGACTCGGATGAACTTATCCTCAGCAGCAGAGGTGACTCTTGGTCTTCCTTTCCTGGGGCGGTCCTCATGTGAGCTAGTTTCGTTGTAGCGCTTGATGGTTTTTGCGACTGCACTTGGGGACACATTCAAAGTTTTCGCAATTTTCCGGACTGACTGACCTTCATTTGTTAAAGTAATGATGGCCACTTGTTTCTCTTTACTAAGCTGATTGGTTCTTGCCATAATATGAATTCTAACAGTTGTCCAATAGGACTGTCGGCTGTGTATCAACCTGACTTCTGCACAACACAACTGATGGTCCCAACCCCATTAATAAGGCAAGGCAAGGCAGCTTTATTTGTATAGCACATTTCAGCAACAAGGCAATTCAAAGTGCTTTACATGAAACATGAAACATTAAAAACAGTTAGAAAACAATTAAAAACAATTTCAAAGCATTAAAACAATTAACAACAATTTAAGATCATTAAAAGAACCATCACCTTATCGTGGTGGAGAGGTTTGTGTGTCTCTGTGAACCTGAGGGCTGTGTTGTCTGGAGCTTTGTGCTCCTGGTAGGGTCTCCCAAGGCAAAGTGGTCTCAGGTGAGGGGCCAGACAAAGAATGGTTCAAAAACCCGAATGCAAAAGCTAAGCAGAGATGGAGTGACCCTGCCCGGAGGAAGCCCGGGGCCCCCGTCTGGAGCCAGGCCCAGACGGCGGGCTCGTCGGCGAGCGCCTGGTGGCCGGGTTTGCCACGGAGCCCGGCCGGGCACAGCCCGAACAAGCTACGTGGCAACTCCCTCTCCATCCCATGGGCCCACCACCTGTGGGAGGAACCGTTGGGGTCGGGTGCGATGCCACATGGGTGGCAGTGAAGGTCAGGGGCCTCGGCGGACCAGACCCGGGCGGCAGACGCTGGCTCTGGGGACGTGGAACGTCACCTCTCTGTGGGGGAAGGAGCCGGAACTGGTGCGGGAGGTGGAGCGCTACCGGTTAGATCTGGTGGGGCTTACCTCTACGCACAGTCTTGGTTCTGGAACCATACTCCTGGATAGGGGGTGGACTCTTTTCTTCTCCGGAGTTGCCCAGGGTGTGAGGCGCCGGGCGGGTGTGGGGATACTCACAAGCCCCCGGCTGAGCGCCGCTGTGTTGGAGTTTACCCGGTGGACCCAGGGGGTCGCCTCCCCACGCCTGCGGGTTGTGGGGGAAAACTCTGACTGTTGTTTGTGCATATGCACCAAACAGGAGTTCGGAGTATTCGGCCTTCTTGGAGACCTTGACTGGAGTCCTGCATGGGGCTCCAGTGGGGGACTCCATTGTTCTGCTGGGGGACTTCAACGCACACGTGGGCAATGATGGAGACACCTGGAGAGGCGTGATTGGGAGGAACGGCCTCCCTGATCTAAACCAGAGTGGGTGTTTGTTGTTGGACTTCTGTGCTAGTCATGGATTGTCTATAACGAACACCATGTTCGAACATAGGGATGCTCATAAGTGTACCTGGTACCAGAGCACCCTAGGCCGAAGGTCAATGATCGATTTCATAATCGTTTCATCTGATCTGAGGCCGTATGTTTTGGACACTCGGGTGAAGAGAGGGGCAGAGCTGTCAACCGATCACCATCTGGTGATGAATTGGGTCAGAGGGTGGGGAAGACTCTGGACAGACCTGGTAAGCCCAAACGTGTAGTGCGGTAAATTGGGAACGTCTGGAGGAGGCCCCTGTCCAACAGACTTTCAACTCACACCTCCGGGCGGAGCTTTTCGTGCATCCCTGTGGAGGCTGGGGGCATTGAACCCGAGTGGACAATGTTCAAAGTTTCCATTGCTGAAGCTGCGGCGAGGAGCTGTGGTCTTAGGGTCTTAGGTGCCTCAAGGGGCGGTAACCCACGAACACCGTGGTGGACACCGGTGGTCAGGGAAGCCGTCCGACTGAAGAAGGAGTCTTTCCGGGATATGTTATCCCGGAGGACTCGGAGGCAGTTGCAGGGTACCGAAGGGCCCGAAGGGCTGCAGCCTCTGCCGTGAAAGAGGCAAAGCAGCGGGTGTGGGAGAAGTTTGGAGAAGACATGGAGAAGGACTTTCGGTCGGCACCAAAGTGCTTCTGGAAAACTGTTCGCCACCTCAGGAGGGGAAGCGGGGAACCATCCAAGCTGTGTACAGTAAGGATGGGACACTGTTGACCTCAACTGAGGAGGTAATAGGGCGGTGGAAGGAGCACTTTGAGGAACTCCTGAATCCGACTAATACGCCCTCTATGTTAGAGGCAGAGCTGGAGGATAATGGGGGATTGTCGCCGATTTCCCAGGCGGAAGTCACTGATGTAGTCAAACAACTACACAGTGGCAAAGCCCCGGGATTGATGAGATCCGTCCAGAAATGCTCAAGGCTCTGGGTGTGGAGGGGCTGTCCTGGTTGACACGCCTTTTCAACATTGCGTGGAAGTCTGGGACGGTGCCAAAGGAGTGGCAGACTGGGGTGGTGGTTCCCCTTTTTTAAAAGGGGACCAGAGGGTGTGTGCCAATTATAGGGGTATCACACTTCTCAGCCTCCCTGGTAAAGTCTACTCCAAGGTGCTGGAAAGGAGGGTTCGGCCGATAGTCGAACCTCGGGTTGAGGAGGAACAATGCGGATTCCGTCCTGGTCGTGGAACAACGGACCAGCTCTTCACTCTCGCAAGGATCCTGGAGGGAGCCTGGGAGTATGCCCAACCGGTCTACATGTGTTTTGTGGATTTGGAGAAGGCGTATGACCGGGTCCCCGGGAGATACTGTGGGAGGTGCTGCGGGAGTATGGGGTGAGGGGGTCTCTTCTCAGGGCCATCCAATCTCTGTACAACCAAAGCGAGAGCTGTGTCCGGGTTCTCGGTAGTAAGTCGGACTCGTTTCAGGTGAGGGTTGGCCTCCGCCAGGGCTGCGCTTTGTCACCAATCCTGTTTGTAGTATTTATGGATAGGATATCGAGGCGTAGTCGGGGTGGGGAGGGGTTGCAGTTTGGTGGGCTGGGGATCTCATCGCTGCTCTTTGCAGATGATGTGGTCCTGATGGCATCATCGGCCTGCGACCTTCAGCACTCACTGGATCGGTTCGCAACCGAGTGTGAAGCGGTTGGGATGAGGATCAGCACCTCTAAATCTGAGGCCATGGTTCTCAGCAGGAAACCGATGGAATGCCTTCTCCAGGTAGGGAATGAGTCCTTACCCCAAGTGAAGGAGTTCAAGTACCTTGGGGTTGTGTTCGCGAGTGAGGGACAATGGAGCGGGAGATTGGTCGGAGAATCGGGCGCAGCGGGTGCGGTATTGCATTCAATCTATCGCACCGTTGTTAAAAGAGAGCTTAGCCAGAAGGCAAAGCTCTCGATCTACCGGTCAGTTTTCGTTCCTACCCTCACCTATGGTCATGAAGGCTGGGTCATGACCGAAAGAACGAGATCCAGGGTACAAGCGGCTGAAATGGGTTTCCTCAGGAGGGTGGCTGGCGTCTCCCTTAGAGATAGGGTGAGAAGCTCAGTCATCCGTGAGGAGCTCGGAGTAGAGCCGCTGCTCCTTTGCGTCGAAAGGAGCCAGTTGAGGTGGTTCGGGCATCTGGTAAGGATGCCCCCTGGGCGCCTCCCTAGGGAGGTGTTCCAGGCACGTCCAGCTGGGAGGAGGCCTCGGGGAAGACCCAGGACTAGGTGGAGGGATTATATCTCCAACCTGGCCTGGGAACGCCTCGGGATCCCCCAGTCGGAGCTGGTTAATGTTGCTCGGGAAAGGGAAGTTTGGGGTCCCCTGCTGGAACTGCTCCCCCCGCGACCCGACACCGGATAAGCGGACGAAGATGGATGGATGGATGGATAAAAGACAAGAATAAAATGTACAGTGCAGTATAAGAATTTTAAAGAAAGAGCAGTTAAAAATAGGTTATTTAAAGAAAGGCAACATTAAAAAGATGTCTTCAGCCTGGATTTAAAAGAACTGAGAGTTGCAGCGGACCTGCAGTTTTCTGGGAGTTTGTTCCAGATATGTGGAGCATAAAAACTGAACGCTGCTTCCCCCTGTTTAGTTCTGACTCTGGGAACAACAAGTAGACCTGTCCCAGACGACCTGAGAGGTCTGGGTGGGTCATAGTGTAGCAGATCAGAAATGTATTTTGGCCCTAAACCATTTAGTGATTTGTAAACCAGCAAAAGTATTTTAAAATCAATTCTTTGAGGCACTGGAAGCCAGTGTAAAGACTTCAGTACTGGAGTGATGTGATCCACTTTCTTGGTTTTAGTGAGGACTCGAGCAGCAGTGTTCTGAATCAGCTGCAGCTGTCTGATTGATTTTTTAGGGAGATTTGTAAAGACACCGTTACAGTAGTCAAGCCTACTAAAGATAAAAGCATGGACAAGTTTTTCCAATTCCTGCTGAGACATAAGTCCTTTAACCCTTGATATATTTTTAAGGTGATAATAGGCTGATTTTTGTAATTGTCTTAATGTGACTTTTAAAATTCAGGTCTGAGTCCATGACTACACCAAGATTTCTGGCTTTGTCTGTTGTTTTTAACATTGTCGTTTGAAGCTGAGTCCTGACCTTTAATCGTTCCTCTTTTGCTCCAAAAACAACCACCTCAGTTTTTTCTTCATTTAATTTAAGAAAGTTATGGCACATCCAGTCGTTAATTTGTTCAATGCACATATTCAGTTGTTGTATTGGGCTATAATTCCTTGGCGATAAGGTTATGTAAATTTGTGTGTCATCCGCATAACTATGGTAACTTATTTTGTTGTTTTCCATAATCTGAGCCAGTGGAAGCATGTAGATGTTGAACAGAAGAGGCCCCAGAACTGAGCCTTGGGGAACTCCACATGTCATATTTGTATGCTCAGATGTATAATTACCTATAGACACAAAGTAGTCCCTATTCTTTAAATAGGATTCAAACCACTTTAGTACTGAGCCAGAAAGACCAACCCGGTTTTCCAATCGGTCAAGTAATATGTTGTGGTCGACTGTATCAAATGCAGCACTGAGATCAAGTAATACTAAGACTGAAATTTTGCCACTATCTGTGTTTAAGTGGATGTCATTAAAGACTTTGACAAGAGCCGTCTCAGTGCTGTGGTGTGGTCGAAAACCTGACTGGAATAAGGGAAAACTTCCACTAATTAACCCTGACAAGGCACACCTGTGAAGTGAAAACCATTTCAGGTGACTACCTCATGAAGCTCATTGAGAGAACACCAAGGGTTTGCAGCACTATCAAAAAAGCAAAGGGTGGCTACTTTGAGGAATCTAAAATATAAGACATGTTTTCAATTATTTCACACTTTTTTGTTAAGTACATAATTCCATATGTGTTTATTCATAGTTTTGATGCCTTCAGTGAGAATCTACAGTGTAAATAGTCATGAAAATAAAGGAAACGCATTGAATGAGAAGGTGTGTCCAAACTTTTGGCCTGTACTGTACCTGATTTTCAATTGTACTATATGGCTGCCCAATCTAAAACTATTTGGACTTGGACCAAAAACCAAGAACACCCTCCAGCATGGAAACAAATTAAACAATCCTGTACAACTGAAGCAATGTCAAGTATTCCATTTATCCCCTCTTACCATAGTTTGAAAACTGAACCCGGTGATCAAACGTACAACCAAAATATGGCATGATATTAGAGTGTGTCGGGAAAATATATAGACCGACCCCATTCCACTTTAACCCTGCTCTACCAGAGTCATTGAGAGATGTAATTACAAAGGACTGGTACAACAGAGGTATTTGTACATTTGGGCACCTATATGAGCAAGATCACTTGAAGTCCTTTGAACAACTGAAATCCTCCTACGGGCTTCCTTCTAGTCACTTTTTTATGTTCTTGCAAGTCAGGAACTATATCAGAGTGCAGCAGGGAGGGAAACTTTTCAACCTGGAAGATTTTCATATAGACATTATGATACAGGAAAAACACGATCTTAAGGGTTTTCTGTCTTTTGCCTATAAGAGGCTCATGTCCCTTATGAAAAATAAAGCTATCAGTGCAAAGGTTAAATGGGAAATGGACATTGGTGAGGCTTTCGAGGATGCTTATTGGATCTTGATTTGTGGTAGCTCTCAATCATTCTCTTATAATAGTAGACACAAACTACTACAGTTCAACCTTATTCACAGAGTTTATTATACACCTGAACGCCTCCATAAGATAAGTAGTAACT
Organism: Perca flavescens; assembly: GCF_004354835.1. NCBI lineage: Eukaryota > Metazoa > Chordata > Actinopteri > Perciformes > Percidae > Perca > Perca flavescens. The sequence goes on from NC_041333.1 coordinate 2,399,540, forward strand.
ATTCAGAACACTGCCCTAGGTGTAAAGTTGAAACAGGATCTCTTATACATATGTTTTGGACATGTAAGTGCCTGGAGAATTATTGGCTATCTGTTCTGGACATCGTTAAAAAAGTAGTGAGGATGGAGATCCCAACCAACCCATGGCTGATACTGCTGGGGGACATCTCAGTTTTGCCAATCGCCTTGAGGGGCTATACACACTTTGTCAGACTAGCCCTTATTGCGGCTAATAAACGTTTAGCCATTCGCTGGAAAAGTGGGTAGCCCCCTGGGTTATCCATGTGGCTCAAAGAGCTGTCATCATACGTACCTTCGGAAAAGATCATGTTTAACCTCAAGAAGAAGCCATTTCTTTTTGACAGATGCTGGAGAGATTTTGTAACCTTTTTACACGATAGATCTTCTCTCAGAGACGATGCCCATACTTGAAGCTTACTCATGTTTGAGACCCTACTCAGCCAGGTGCACTGCAGCCTTATTAAGGTTACTACTTTAGCCTTTGAACATTTGTAAAAAGTATTAAAAGGTAGTAAATCAAATTAGTAAAAATTAAGGCCATTAAAAGGTATTAATCGCCATTTTACGAGGTATTAATTTTTTGAATACTTTTTTGCAAACTATGTCCATTTGTTTTATTATGTCTATTTAAGTTGATCTTGTAAAGTTTGTGTGATATTATATCCAATCCCACATCGGGTGATAGCCTATCTTAGCCTGACCCACATCAAGATTTTGGGTCTGGGAACACACCATTGGCAGGGCTTAATCCGTGGGGCGGGATAAACGGTTGTCTTTCAAATTCCCTCCTCACGCTACAACCAAGCAGAGTAACGAAGAAGATAGCAGAGCTAGTTGATAGATTAAACTTTTGCCGTATCCGGTCAGCAAAACTCCAAACACAGCTTGCTTTTTTAAGAATGACTTCAGTCCCGTTCTTTCTTTTCTCAAAGAAAAGCTTAACTCCAAGTCTTCCAGAGTCGGGGCCAAAGCCGATTCCAAAGACCGCTGTTAGCCAGCAGCAGCAGCGGCAGCAGCAGCTCTTCTTTGTTTAAAAGTTGTTTGTATCCTACGGAGCCCCTAAGGGGACATGAGCAAAACAAAAGTAAAAAAAAAAAAAGTTTATTTCCATGTGCTCACGTGAAACTTTCATGTGCTCATGTGACACCAACAAAATAAGTTTTGTGGAGATTATTACTTTTTGTTTAATTTCTTTCTATTGGAATAGTATTTTATTTTATTCTGATTTGTATAATTGATTACTAATGAGAAATTACGGAAGAAGCACCCAATTTCATGTACTTCCTAAAATGGACACAGGTTGGCAGTAAGCACGAGCAGCATCACACTGGGACATATAGCGATACGCAGAGCAAGATAAGCTCATAATCCGAGTCAATGGAGAATGAGCAACTGTTGTCCTGCGTCACTAATTTCTCTGTAATATTTCCAATACTTCCAGGTTAGTTGCACACCTTTTATGTAACTACACATGTTTATAAGCTTATATGAATCCCCGGTGATGTGTGCTATGTGAACTAAAAGTATGTCAAATGTGTAAACAGTTAAGTTTGACAGTACGCAGTTGAGAAAATGGAGGCCGATGCCCGCAGATTGTTTATTTGTTCTTTACGGCTCCGGGGCATTTGTGGGTTGTTTCGGTGTGTGTGGAGGGCAGCTATGTGTTTACTACAATGTTAAAAGTGTAAAACGTGAATGTGAATTTACAGCATAAGACCAGTTACGGCTGCGGCCTTGTTTGAGGGCACAACATCTGAAAAGCTCCTCCTGTTGCCTTGATATTCTACCAACGGGTGTTTTCAAAAATGTTTCGAATTGTTTGGCTTCTGATCTTCTACAGATTGTAAACACATCTCTGCTCTCAGGTATCTTCCCACAGGCCCTGAAAACCGCAGTCATCAAGCCACTCCTAAAAAAGAACAATCTAGACACGACACTAATGAGCAACTATAGGCCAATATCAAACCTTCCATTTTTAAGTAAAATCATAGAAAAAGTGGTTTTTCAACAACTCAACCTTTTCTTATCGCTAAACAACAGTTTTGATGCCTTCCAGTCAGGTTTTCGACCACACCACAGCACTGAGAGGGCTCTTGTTAAAGTCTTTAATGACATCCACTTAAACACAGATAGTGGCAAAATTTCAGTCTTAGTATTACTTGATCTCAGTGCTGCATTTGATACGGTAGACCATGACATATTACTTGACCGATTGGAAAACTGGGTTGGTCTTTCTGGCTCAGTACTAAAGTGGTTTGAATCCTATTTAAAGAATAGGGACTACTTTGTGTCTATAGGTAATTATACATCTGAGCATACAAATATGATGTGCAAAGTTCCCCAAGGCTCAGTTCTGGGGCCTCTTCTGTTCAACATCTACATGCTTCCACTGGCTCAGATTATGGAAAACAACAAAATAAGTTACCATAGTTATGCGGATGACACACAAATTTACATAACCTTATCGCCAGGGAATTATAGCCCAATACAACAATTAAATATGTGCATTGAACAGATTAATGATTGGATGTGCCAAAACTTTCTTAAATTAAATGAAGAAAAAACGGAGGTGGTTGTTTTTGGAGCAAAAGAGGAACGATTGAAAGTCAGCACTCAGCTTCAAACGACAATGTTGAAAACAACAGACAAAGCCAGAAATCTTGGTGTAGTCATGGACTCAGACCTGAATTTTAAAAGCTACATTAACATAATTAAAAAATCAGCCTATTATCACCTTAAAAATATATCAAGGGTTAAAGGACTTATGTCTCAGCAGGATCTGGAAAAACTTGTCCATGCTTTTATCTTCAGTAGACTTGACTACTGTAACGGTGTCTTTACAGGTCTCCCCAAAAAATCAATCAGACAGCTGCAGCTGATTCAGAACGCTGTTGCACGATTCCTCACTGAGGACATTGATTACATTCAAGATCTTCTTGTAAAGGGTTGGATAGTGAAATCGAAGTCTGCCTATCCTGCCCCAGTTGTATGTGTACGGAAGAAGGACGGCACTCTTCGTCTCTGTATAGACTATCGTCTCCTAAATCAAAAAAACGTGCCTGACAGACACCCACTGCCATTGGATTTGATGGACACGCTAGGTGGGTACTCAATGTTCAGCATACTGGACCAAGGTAAAGCTTACCACCAGGGGTTTATGGCAGAAGGGTCACGCCATCTCACTGCCTTCATCACTCCCTGGGGGCTTTACGAATGGGTGAGGATCCCGTTTGGACTTTCCAATGCACCTGCAGCTTTTCAGAGGAGCATGGAGGAGATGTTAGGCTCTCTGAGAGACAAGTACTGCATCCCGTACCTGGATGACCTACTGTGCTACTCCAGATCTTTCAGTGACCACGTGGAGGTGATTCGCAAGGTCCTCCAAGCACTGTAGCATCATGGTGTTAAGCTACGGGCAGAAAAGTGCGAGATGTTTCAGAAGGAGGTTCGCTATGTTGGACGCTTGGTGTCAGCCGAGGGAGTTCGAATTGATCCCAAAGACCTAGAGGCAGTGGTGGTTTTAAAAACCAAAATGCCCCAAACAGTTGGTGACCTCCGACGGGTTCTCGGCTTCCTGAGTTATTACCGCTCCTACATACAGGACTTTGCTAAAATAGCAAAGCCACTGTATGAGCTGCTCCAAGTTAAGTCCTTCATGCCCAACCCCTTCCACGTCACTGCAACTCCAAGGGTCCACAACTCCCATCCAAAACACCCATCATATTGAAGGCTGATCACCAAAACACCTTGGAAAGGCTTGTCAGTATGCTGACCAACCCCCCGGTCCTTGCATACCCCAACTTCGAGGAGCCATTCGTTCTACACACGGATGCATCGGAGAAAGGGCTCGGCGCAATCCTCTATCAGCGACAGTGTGGAAAAATGCGAGTCATCGGATATGGATCACAAACTCTGACACCTGCTGAAAGGAACTACCAACTCCACAGCGGAAAACTTGAGTTCCTTGCTCTGAAGTGGGCAGTGTGTGAGAAGTTTAGGGACTATCTCTTCTATGCTCCACATTTCACCATCTACACTGATAACAATCCGCTTACTTACGTCATGAGCACTGCAAAACTCAATGCAGTTGGACATCGCTGGGTTGGAGAATTGTCAGAGTTCCGCTTCAACATTAAATACAGACCTGGAAAAAGCAATATAGACGCCGACACGCTCTCACGCATCCCACTCAATATTGACCACTATGTGGCGACATGCACGGAGGAGCTGTCTCAGGAAGTGTTGCATGCGACTTGGGAAGGGGGTACGGCAGCCCAGAAGAAAGATGTAGCATGGATTGCTGCACTTTACACCTCCTCTGCTGATGTTATACCACAGCCTCATTCACTCTTGCCCGAAATAAGCCACGAACAGCTGGCAAAAGCCCAACGAGAGGACTCTGGAATAGGGGAAATAATGAGACTGAAAGAGGCAAATAATGTTCTTACTGACGAGGTCAGAAGGTCAGTGAGTGGGCTCACTCGCAAGCTCCTTCATGAGTGGAGTCAACTACATTTGGAGAATGGAGTCCTGTACCGTCAAACAACAGAGAGAAAACAGTTAGTCCTACCCACCAAGTACCGGTCAGTTGCCCTAAAACATCTCCATGACAACATGGGACACGTTGGCACAGAACGTGTGCTCCATCTCGCCAGAGAACGGTTCTATTGGCCTCACATGAAGAGATGTATAGAGGAGTATGTCACAAGAAAATGCAGTTGCATAAAACAAAAGAAACCCACCACACACATACGCGCGCCAATGGGTGGCCTGACTTCTGCTTCCCCTCTCGATTTGGTTTGCATAGACTATTGACATTTGGAGAAAAGCAAAGGAGGTTATGAGTACATTCTGGTAGTAATAGACCATTTCACCAAATTTGCTCAGGCTTACCTAACCAAAAATAAATTAGGACAAACTGCAGCTGAACGGATATACAATGACTACATACCTCGTCTGGGTTATCCAAATCGTCTCCACCATGATCAAGGGCGCGAGTTTGAGAACAACCTTTTCCGCACCCTCGGACGCCTGTCAGGGGTCGGACACTCAAGAACATCCCCATACCACCCACAAAGTAACCCCGCTGAGCGGTTCAACCGCACACTGCTGCAAATGTTACAGACACTGACCAAGATGGAAAGAACATTTGCCACAAATGATACATGCATATAACTGTACTCGCCACGAGTCCACCAGATACTCACCTCATTACCTGCTGTATCGGCAACACCCCCATCTCCCCGTGGATCTCTTGTTTGGATTACTGGGAAACACTGAATCAGTGACACACAGAGGATATGTGGATAAATGGTCAAAAAGGATGACGGAAGCGTACAAGATTGCAAACAAATCCAGCCTGTCATCAAGTGCAAAGAACAAGTCCTACAATGATCAAAAGGCGAGGGGTGTGGTCCTCAAACCAGGAGATCGAGTACTGGTTCGAAACATGGGTGAGCGAGGTCGACCCGGTAAGCTACGCTCATACTGGGAGAAGAGGATCTATGTGGTGAGGGACCAAATCTCAGACAATCTGGTATATGTCATTCATCCTGAGGGAGACCCAAATGCCAGAGAAAGAACCATACACAGAAACTTGCTGCTGTTAGTGAATGACTTGCCTGTTGAGAACCCAGCACAGCCAGCTGACTCTGTTGTAACGCCCCGTCAGAGGCAAAAGCAGCCTCAACAGAGGGTAAACTCTGCTGACAAGGATGGAATATCAGACACTGATGATGAGGATAAGTGGACAGGAGGTTATTGGCTAAGAACACCTGTAGTCAGGATGGAAAATGATCAAGTTGGACATGACAGATCAGCGGCCTCAGGGAGAGAGCAAAGTCTGGTGTCAAAGTCATCTCCTGCATCAGTGCCTGGTCCGACTCGAAAGAAACCGACCATGACCCACAAAGAATGTCCGGATACATTACTGACGAGGGAACCCGAACCGATGTACGCATACTTACCGGATGGACAAGAGACACCTGAAAGAGACTATACACACACGAATGAGACAAACCTACCTGAAAGAGAGCACGAACAAAACATTCCTGGAAAAGAGGATAAACAAAGCTCAACGAATAAAGAAGTGGAATTAGTGGGAGAGGAATCACAGACAAGTGAACAACCTGATGTCTCTTACCTGCCTCAGTCTGGAGAGGATGAGCAAGATGAACATGCTGAACAAGTACAGGAGGGAAGGATGAGTTATCCCTCTATGATGACTTGGCATGCAGAAGATACACACAGAGAGGTTAGGAGGTCGGCCAGAGAGAGGAGGCCGAGGCCAGTGTTCACTTATGAGTCATTGGGCCAACCTTCAATGCAAACTCATGTAGATTCTAGTTCCTCACAGATTACATCGCCTCCCCTACCATTCATGCCACACATAACCAGACAGTTTATCCTGCCTACGCCTTACGCACCACAAATGTACGTGCCTTACACATATTACATGCCAGTCACCACACAAGTTTATTAAGGAAAAATAGAGTTTTTTTTTGTTGCTGTAACAAATGTCGGGAGCCATTTTTGTTTGTTGGGGTGGATCAGAGACTATTTAGAAGAGACATGCCACTTCCTCAATCCTCAATACAACTATATAAGGAAAACCCGTAACGGCAAAGATGGCGGTTGTATGCACATGTCCCGCCACTCCCGCTGGAAAGCCAATCATCTGCTTTTTAACAGTCAAGCCGGGAAACATTTAAACCTATCGTCTGGTTCCACTGACGCATGCGCACAGTTGAGGTTTTGCGACAGCGGAGACGATTTGGCCACAGCGAGTTGTGGCGTGTCACGCCGCCTTCACACTGGCAGTTGAAATCAGCTCCGATACGGCTTCGAAACGGCCGGAAGTCATTCATTTCCTGTGGAGATTCGCAGACTGCATGCGAATGGGTCCGAACCGGGTCCGCACGAGTGCAGTGCGAAAACAAATCGTGTCAGTTGGTCATCCGGATGCGTTCAAAAAGTTTAACTCTTGCGAAAAGCTACGGACGGTTCCTATCCGACGGAAGGTAGCGTTGCTATGGTACTGATAAACAAACCTGCTAATGCTAATTGGTTAGGTAGCAACAGACGTCTAACTATTGACATTATACCGCTATATATCACATTTAACCGACGTGACATGTCAACGTCCTGGGCAACTTCTCTCCACGCAGCAGCCTTTCTATTTATAGCTGTATATGTATAAGAGAGGTCAGAGAGAATCGGACATTCAGACACTTATCAGTCCTTCTAGTTGTTCTGACATTTTTGTAAATCGCTTCCAAAGCTCTTCAACGGTGTAGTACGACGTCCGCTGGGGGCGTATTACGGAGCTGATTTCAACTGCCAGTGTGAAGGCGGGTGTGTGCAAGATCAGATGGAAGAAGATGATAACAACGCCAAGGCACCGGACTACCAAAGTAGTTAAAGCACAACACCGGCATTCTGGATAGAGACGTAAATGAAGTTGGTGTCGTGAACCCTTGCGCATGCGTAGTAACAGTATAACTTGTGGGGAAAAAATCGTTTCAAACGTTATTTTGAGTCAAAGTCATCAAACTTTTTCAGCGATTTTTATCATATTCTACTGATGTTTCTATACATGTAGTTTTTATGTCCCAATGACCAGTAAAAGTGCAGTTTTGACTCTCTGCCCATTCATTTAGATAGGAGCCTGGTCTTGTTAGTCCGAAATAGCTGCCCGGAGGCGTTGCCAAGATGGCGGCCGAGTGGCATGACTTGCCTAAAAGGACTTTGGGTGGATGTGACACCCACAAAATAAGTTTTGTGGAGATTATTACTTTTTGTTTAATTTCCTTCTATTGGAATAGTATTTTATTTGATTCTGATTTGTATAATTGATTACTAATGAGAAATTACGGAAGAAGCACCCAATTTCATGTACTTCCTAAAATGGACACAGGGTGGCAGTAAGCACGAGCAGCATCACACTGGGACATATAGCGATACGCAGAGCAAGATAAGCTCATAATCCGAGTCAATGGAGAATGAGCAACTGTTGTCCTGCGTCACTAATTTCTCTGTAATATTTCCAATACTTCCAGGTTAGTTGCACACCTTTTATGTAACTACACGTTTATAAGCTTATATAAATCCCCGGTGATGTGTGCTCTGTGAACTAAAAGTATGTCAAATGTGTAAACAGTTAAGTTTGAAAGTACGCAATTGAGAAAATGGAGGCCGATGCCCGCAGATTGTTTTTGTTCTTTACGGCTCCGGGGCATTTGTGGGTTGTTTCGGTGTGTGTGGAGGGCAGCTATGTGTGTACTACAATGTTAAAAGTGTAAAACGTGAATGTGAATTTACAGCATAAGACCAGTTACGGCTGCGGCCTTGTTTGAGGGCACAGGCTACGGCCTGGTTTAAGGGTGCAGGCTACGGCCTGGGTTAAGGGCGCACATGCGTTAATGTTACATCAATACAGATTCAGTTCATAGAGTTGAGCGCCAAGTTATGAGTCATATGTATATATATTATTGAAGTTTGTGTTCTTATAGTGTAATGTAAATGTAATACAGCTTAACTGCAAATGAGAATTATTCTGTTGTATAAAGTGAATAGTTATGAAATGTACAGTTATTACAAAAATACTCTTTTGGTAAGAGAACAAAGATGACAGATGTCTAAAGAAAGAAGTGCAGATATGATTGATGATAGACCAAAAATGTGATTTAAAGGGAAAATGATTGTTTTTGGTTTCATATAGATTTTGGTAAGTTAATGTTTGGAAATATGTGAGAACCCATTTATGTGAACACAGACCTTTGAAGAATACATGGCTTCATGTTATCCAAATGTGGATATAACCTGTGCTTCAATGCAAAGCAGACAAAAATAACAGAAAATAATTCATGATTGCAGCTCCAAAGTTAAAGTGAAGTTAAAAATAAAGATAATCCGAGTGAATGGAGAATTTTTTTTTTCTTTTAACCTTTATTTATCCCGGTAAGTTGATTGAGAACAAGTTCTCATTTGCAACAACGTCCTGTAGTCCTAGTATGCATGTCTTTATGGTGGGAAGAAACCAGAGCACCTGGAGGAAACCCACGCAAACACGGGGAGAACATACAAACTCCACACAGAAAGGCCCGGAACGACCTGGACTCGAACCCAGAACCTTCTTGCTGTGAGGCAGAAGTGCTTATCTATATATCTGCCAGCGGAGACCTAGTCGGGACCCGCTACACTCACATGAAACTTTCATGTGCGCACGCAAAACCTAAAGTTTAATTTCATGTGCTCACGTGAAACTTTCATGTGCGCACGCAAAACCTAAAGTTTAGTTTCATGTGCTCACGTGAAACTTTCATGTGCGCACGCAAAACCTTTTCATGTGCACACATGAAAGTTTCACGTGAGCACATGAAAGTTTCGCGTGAGCACATGAAACTAAACCTTTGTTTGTTGTTTTCATGTGCGCCGCTTTGAAACCCATTTTGCGCTGTTATGAACAGTGCCGTGCCACAGTCAGCAGCACTGCAGCAAAGAACTACAGTTAGAAAGGATGCATGCGGCTAAAGATGAGTTTATATAGATGCCAAAAAGGTTTCAATTTGTCAAAAGAGTCTAAGTGCCAAAGATAATTAGGCCTTAAAATAGTTTCGGCGACGGAGCCATCTCCTCATTCTGAGTTCAACAGGGACAAAAACGATAAAAGCTTAACTTGGTTTAATTCTACCTAAACAACAATCAATGATTACCAAATTTCTCTCTCACATTGCTCTTATCGTAACCACTGAAAACTGTAAAAAAATCTAACCAGAAATTTGGTGATCACTGATCGTTGTTTATACCGGTACTTTGGGTTAGATTTTTTAACAGCTTGAAGTGGTTTTGAGGAGCAATAGGAAATTGATCAATGATCGTTGTTTAGGTACATTAAACCATGTTAAGCTTTTTCACGTTATAGGACTTATACAGGCCATGAGAACCGTTGGGATTCAACCCACAGCCGCTCCACTGCTCTGCTGAAAATGTGAAGGAGAAATGCTGAACGTCAGATAACGTCCACAATAATATGACTTTGGGTTAGATTTTTTGACAGTTTTCGGTGGTTACGAGGAGCAATATAAGAGAGAAATTTGGGAGTTGTTGATCGTTGTTTAGGTACATTAAACCACGTTAATCTTTTTCCTACAATATAGCCTCAATGAAGCAGAAACGCTTAATGTCAGATAACGTCCACAATAATATGACTTTGGGTCAGCTTTAAGTGGTTATGAGGAGCAATAGGAGAAAGAAATTTAGCGATCATTGATCGTTGTTTAGGTACATTAAACCATTTTAAGCTTGTTCACATTATAGGACTTATACAGTCCATGAGAACCGTTGGGAGTCAATCCACAGCCGCTCTGCCCTGCTGAAAATGTGAAGCAGAAACGCTTAACGTCAGGTAACGTCCGTAATAATAGGACTTTGGGTCAGATTTTTTTGACAGTTTTCAGTGGTTATGAGGAGCAATATAAGAGAGAAATTGGGGATCACTGATCGTTGTTTAGGTACATTAAACCTTTTTCACGTTAAGCGTTTTAGAATTATCCCGTTCAGTTCTCGTGTTAATCAAACATTCTCTTTCCTTTGTTTAGTCCATTCTCCTTGCATTTTGTGTAGGCCCTAAATCCACCTATATCCGTGAGTTGGCCAGATGTTAACTGTTCATAAATGAAAGTAATTGCCTGATCCAAATCGCTGTCCCTTTTGTGCCGGAACAGATTAAATACATTTTAAATGTCGTATCAAAACAATATAGCCTAATGGTGACGACTTGCAAGCAAAGCAACAATGTCCTTATAATGAAGACCTAGATTAAAATATAGCCTATAGTGCAACTATTGAACTTTACTGTGGTCATTCACTATCGTCTCAGGCTTTACGGCTTTCATGGGCCCACACTAGTTTTGCGTTCTCACACAAAACTTTCATGTGCTCACACAAAACTTTCATGTGCGCACATGAAAAGGTTTTGCGTGCGCACATGAAAGTTTCGTGTGAGCACATGAATGTTTCACGTGAGCACATGAAACTAAACTTTAGGTTTTGCGTGCGCACATGAAAGTTTCACGTGCGAACATGAAAGTTTAATCTGAGCACATGAAACTAAACTTTTTTTTTTTTTTTTTTTTTTTTTTTTTTTCATGTCCCCTTAGGGGCTCCGTAGTATCCCACAAACATTAACAGAGCTCCTGAGTGGTGCATCACACAGATGAAGAGTATAGTGCAAACATTCCTCCAGGACAAGCAGTTGGCAGGTGGCATCTCAGCTGGTAAGAAAATATTGCATAGGGACAGTAGAAGTGGATAGGTTATTCAGATTGATTAAGGTAGCGTTCTCAGTGTGCAAGGTGGTTTTGTGCATTCTCTTAACAGTGTGGAAGTGTCATTGCTTTTACATAAATAATTTATTTGAACAAGTTCTGAAAAAATATACTATGTACTCCTAGCTCTCTATGTAGATGCTGTGATGGTTGACAGTGTTTCCTCTAGAATTGTTTTCAGAAGTGGGGGTGTTGAACGTCAAAAAGTAACATTACCTGAAAACAGCATGTAGATTCTTTTTAGCATCTCACATCACACTCTCAGTCACTATGACCACTACTACTACAGTCAGAAACATTGATTGTGCCAAAATATGAACAATAACGTTGCTGTTAATGGGTTTATCACTTATCATGAGATCACAGGTTCACTTAGTTTCAAATGGTTACAGTATAATGCACAAGTTCAAACGGTGAATGCTTGTTTGCTTGTCTGTATGTATGTCTGTTTTCTTGTATTTCACTTCCCTCATGGAATGTTTTCCATGTGTACTCATTTGGGTGTCTGTACATACAGAAGAAGGTTCACGTAGTTTTAAGTGGTTATAATGGCATCAGTGAATGCTGGTTTCTTTTAACTGCTTTAATTTATCATTTTATTTCATCTAATAATTTTATTCTAAAGGTGAAATAAATGCAAGATGGGTTAGGGTTGCAAGATGTTTCCAAAGTCAGTGAGTCTTAATAATAATAATAATAATAATAATAATAATAATACATTTGATTTGTATTGCACTTTAGATTTCAGCAATCTCAAAGTGCTACAAAGCATATAATAATGCACTTAGGAAAATATAAATATCAAGGTTAATAAAAATATTTAGGAGGAAAACCTATAAAATACATTTAGTAAAAAGCTTTCTTGAAAAGATATGTTTTGAGGTTTTATCTCTGACTGTTGTTTGTGCATATGCACCAAACAGGAGTTCGGAGTATTCGGCCTTCTTGGAGACCTTGACTGGAGTCCTGCATGGGGCTCCAGTGGGGGACTCCATTGTTCTGCTGGGGGACTTCAACGCACACGTGGGCAATGATGGAGACACCTGGAGAGGCGTGATTGGGAGGAACGGCCTCCCTGATCTAAACCAGAGTGGTTGTTTGTTGTTGGACTTCTGTGCTAGTCATGGATTGTCTATAACGAACACCATGTTCGAACATAGGGATGCTCATAAGTGTACCTGGTACCAGAGCACCCTAGGCCGAGGTCAATGATCGATTTCATAATCGTTTCATCTGATCTGAGGCCGTATGTTTTGGACACTCGGGTGAAGAGAGGGGCAGAGCTGTCAACCGATCACCATCTGGTGGTGAGTTGGGTCAGGGGTGGGGGAAGACTCTGGACAGACCTGGTAAGCCCAAACGTGTAGTGCGGGTAAATTGGGAACGTCTGGAGGAGGCCCTGTCCGACAGACTTTCAACTCACACCTCCGGCGGAGCTTTTCGTGCATCCCTGTGGAGGCTGGGGGCATTGAACCCGAGTGGACAATGTTCAAAGTTTCCATTGCTGAAGCTGCGGCGAGGAGCTGTGGTCTTAGGATCTTAGGTGCCTCAAGGGGCGGTAACCCACGAACACCGTGGTGGACACCAGTGGTCAGGGAAGCCGTCCGACTGAAGAAGGAGTCCTTCCGGGATATGTTATCTCGGAGGACTCGGAGGCGGTTGCAGGGTACCGAGGGGCCCGAAGGGCTGCAGCCTCTGCCGTGAAAGAGGCAAAGCAGCGGGTGTGGGAGAAGTTTGGAGAAGACATGGAGAAGGACTTTCGGTCGGCACCAAAGTGTTTCTGGAAAACTGTTCGCCACCTCAGGAGGGGGGGGGGGAACCATCCAAGCTGTGTACAGTAAGGATGGGACACTGTTGACCTCCACTGAGGAGGTAATAGGGCGGTGGAAGGAGCACTTTGAGGAACTCCTGAATCCGACTAATCGCCCTCTATGTTAGAGGCAGAGCTGGAGGATAACGGGGATTGTCGTCGATTTCCCAGGCGGAAGTCACTGATGTAGTCAAACAACTACACAGTGGCAAAGCCCCGGGGATTGATGAGATCCGTCCAGAAATGCTCAAGGCTCTGGGTGTGGAGGGGCTGTCCTGGTTGACACGCCTCTTCAACATTGCGTGGAAGTCTGGGACGGTGCCAAAGGAGTGGCAGACTGGGGTGGTGGTTCCTCTTTTTAAAAAGGGGACCAGAGGGTGTGTGCCAATTATAGGGGTATCACACTTCTCAGCCTCCCTGGTAAAGTCTACTCCAAGGTGCTGGAAAGGAGGGTTCGGCCGATAGTCGAACCTCGGGTTGAGGAGGAACAATGCGGATTCCGTCCTGGTCGTGGAACAACGGACCAGCTCTTCACTCTCAAGGATCCTGGAGGGAGCCTGGGAGTATGCCCAACCGGTCTACATGTGTTTTGTGGATTTGGAGAAGGCGTATGACCGGGTCCCCGGGAGATACTGTGGGAGGTGCTGCGGGAGTATGGGGTGAGGGGGTCTCTACTCAGGGCCATCCAATCTCTGTATGACCAAAGTGAGAGCTGTGTCCGGGTTCTCGGTAGTAAGTCGGACTCGTTTCAGGTGAGGGTTGGCCTCCGCCAGGGCTGCGCTTTGTCACCAATCCTGTTTGTAATATTTATGGACAGGATATCGAGGCGTAGTCGGGGTGGGGAGGGGTTGCAGTTTGGTGGGCTGGGGATCTCATCGCTGCTCTTTGCAGATGATGTGGTCCTGATGGCATCATCGGCCTGCGACCTTCAGCACTCACTGGATCGGTTCGCAACCGAGTGTGAAGCGGTTGGGATGAGGATCAGCACCTCTAAATCGGAGGCCATGGTTCTCAGCAGGAAACCGATGGAATGCCTTCTCCAGGTAGGGAATGAGTCCTTACCCCAAGTGAAGGAGTTCAAGTACCTTGGGGTTTTGTTCGCGAGTGAGGGACAATGGAGCGGGAGATTGGTCGGAGAATCGGGCGCAGCGGGTGCGGTATTGCATTCAATCTATCGCACCGTTGTGACGAAAAGAGAGCTGAGCCAGAAGGCAAAGCTCTCGATCTACCGGTCAGTTTTCGTTCCTACCCTCACCTATGGTCATGAAGGCTGGGTCATGACCGAAAGAACGAGATCCAGGGTACAAGCGGCCGAAATGGGTTTCCTCAGGAGGGTGGCTGGCGTCTCCCTTAGAGATAGGGTGAGAAGCTCAGTCATCCGTGAGGAGCTCGGAGTAGAGCCGCTGCTCCTTTGCGTCGAAAGGAGCCAGTTGAGGTGGTTCGGGCATCTGGTAAGGATGCCCCCTGGGCGCCTCCCTAGGGAGGTGTTCCAGGCACGTCCAGCTGGGAGGGATTATATCTCCAACCTGGCCTGGGAACGCCTCGGGATCCCCCAGTCGGAGCTGGTTAATGTTGCTCGGGAAAGGGAAGTTTGGGGTCCCCTGCTGGAGCTGCTCCCCCCGCGACCCGACACCGGATAAGCGGACGAAGATGGATGGATGGATGGATGGATGGATGGATTTAAAAACATCTGTAGATTGTGGGGCCCTGAGGTGTTCAGGGAGGGTGTTCCACAGCCGCAGATGAAAAGGCCCTATCACCCATGCTGCAGAGCTTGGTTCTGGGGACTAGGAGGGTGTTTGTGGATGCAGACCGGAGGGTGCGTGAGGAGGTCTGGCGGGTGAGGCGTTCCTGTAGGTAAAGGGGGGCATGTCCATGAAGGCACTGGTGGGTGAGGAGGGAGACCTTATATTCTATTCTGAGTGGGATAGGGAGCCAGTGAAGAGATTTCAGGATGGGGGCCATGTGATCGTGCTTGCGCACCCTCATCAGGATCCTGGCAGCGCTGTTCTGGATGTATTGTAATCTCTGGATGCTCTTGTCTGCTAATTACTTTGCCAAGGGGGAGCATGTAGATGGAGAAAAGGGTGGGGCCCGGAGTCTTAATCTATTCTGTTGATTTACCCTATCTGCATTGTTCTATTGGCCTCGATGGTGTTGTTTTATAAATCTCAAACTCTGTTTAATGGTTAGAAAACGTGTTGCTGTATAAACCTGCAACTCAATGGCATGTTGGTTTTAAAAAATATTGGGAAGGTTTTCAAAATGATATTAAAAGATATTGAATTTACCTCCAGGATTTCTGTATATACCCTTAATTTTCAATGGAAGCTGGCTTCTCTTAGCTGCAAGGAGCGACAAATCTGTCGGCGTCGCGTTTTGGGCGTTTTGAGCGTTTTGAGCGTTTTGAGCGTTTTGAGCGTTTTGAGCGTTTTGAGCGACCAGAGCATCAATCAGAAAGTTGAAAGTATGTCAACTTTATGGTAATGAGCTATGACGCGGTTCAGCTGCAAGCAGCGGCAAACGCCAGCAACCAATCGGAATATAGACGTCCTTTGCGCTGGCCGATTCTGGAGAAACATACGATGTAAACTTTTGTTCCTACCAAAACATTATTTCCGAGAAAAGGGAGGAAAAGCTCATAATCGCCGTTGCTGGGTTCCCTATCATTTATGATATGACGTTGTTTGCATACACGGACCAGTTAATGTTACCTGCCGGTCACATGGCCTCTAAACAGTCCGCTCACGGTGAAGTCCTGCACGGATCAACAGCTGGCGGCTGCTCGCTCTGCCTGCTTTCTGCTGCAGTTCAGCATCTAACGAGTAAGCTAACTGCTAACAGACACTGCTGCGATCAACAAACAATACAAATTCTGTCCTTATGTATATAATTTATAAAAGGTTTCTAGTGTCAATGTATTGGCCGTGCAGTGGCTGTTTGTGCTTTTTATTCAGTCGTGTGTTGAACATGATGGAACAACGCTGCAATGTCAGAGCTTCCCCGTACTTTCTGACAAGCGTCCTTGACAGGGCGGCCAGAGCTTCTTTGCAGCTCAAGTCGGCGGCAGTGTGTACGTACAGTAGCTGTACAGAATAAATCTCCATGGTAATTTAGGGGCCTCTGCTTTTGTGAAACCGAGTCAAGGCTAAATTGAGCAAGGATAACTGGGAAATCCTGGCTTAATCCGCTATCTAGGTTTTGTGAAATACACACACACACACACACACACACACACACACACAAAGTAGTTTTACTCACTAGTTTGTCAGCTAAAGATAGCTAGCTAGCTAACTACCTTCAGAAAATCTCTGTGTGGAGTTGAAAAACATGCAGTGTCATACACGAATTAAGTACTTTGCACTTGATTTGATAAACTTAGCCTATATTAATATTCTTAATATCAGCTTAAACTGAACTTTATTCAAGCATCCCTTGGCATGCAACAGTGTCATATATGCACTTAACCAAAGGCTACATTACTAAAAACCGGTTGAAGGTCAGATGCTCATCTGCTGTATGTCCATCTACAATGCCTTCAACGAACAGTCCACTTTTCCTTTCACATGTCATGAAATGCTAAAAAACAAACATAAACAGACCAACATTTGTCTATATCAAATAAAATGCTTCAAACCTGGCACTAATATCTCTCAAAAATCCACAAAAGATAAATGTATATAAGATTTCTCATGGATGTAGAAGAAGAATAAATAAATAATAAATTCCCCAACCCAACCTTTATTCCACCGTTTTGAGTTACTAAGACTAACTGAGCTAAATGAATATCATAATGCTTGCCTTATGTTCCAAATTGTCAATAGGCTAAACTCCAGACTGAGTAGTCTTGTTCCTATCTCCAGCCCCCAGCATACATATCAAACGAGAATCAAACCACTTATATCAGGAAAATGTCGCCGACATGTGCGCGCCAGTATGAGTGTTGTCTGTAGGGGGCCGCAGATCTGGAACGGGATTGATGAATGCCTTAAGGTGTTGCCATTTATCTCCAACTTTAAAAGACAACTAAAAAAATATTTCTTATTAACCTATATTTAACATAATTTTCATGGACTACTGGGATGTTTGTTTATGATTGTATGTGTATGTAATGTTATGTATGTACTGGTGCGCCTTTTGCGTGCATCTATTCATTATCATTTGTGGTAATTGTGTATTCCATAGTTTGTATCACTACCCTTTCTTGAATCATGGGCCCCCATCTATAAGCTTTTCTAGCTTCTTTGGGGGACCCATTCACTCTACCCAATTGATCTTTTACCCCAGATGTATTATTGTAATGCTTGAAGTGGTATTGTGAATGAATGAATAAATACATAAAAATAACTAAATAAATGCTGCTGAACATGTAAAACTCTGGCATTAGCATATTAATAATGGCTCAGTGCATTGCTGCCTCAGAGCAAGTAGGCACTGCTGAGTCCTGGGTTCAGGCAGGGCCTTTCTGTGTGGAGTTAGCATGTTCTCTCATGTTTGTGTGGGTTTCCTTCAGGAGTTCCAGTTTTCCTCCCACCATAAAGGCACTTGGCAAATTAATAATATATTTACCTTATATTATATAATTATATTATTACACTGTTTTCCCTAGTGTTTTTCCATGTATTGCTTTAATTGATATCCTTAAATACCTGTCAGATCCAAATACAATGAATATGAATAAAAAAAGATCATGAACTCTTTCCAGAGGAACTTCTCAGTACAGAAAACATTTGACTTATCTCAAATTATGTTGCCATGTATGCTAGCAGTGCATGGCTAATAGGTAATTAACGTTGGCATTACTACTCACCAGAGTGAATATAACACAGGCATTACATCATTTGTGTAAGTTCTACCTGTTACTCCCTGTAACGTATTCAAGTTTAAGGAACTATAATCGTTGAACCACTAACTCCACACTTTTTTTCTTACATTTTTCTTCTCTACTTTATGTTACTGTGACTCCTCATGCTAATTCAATTACATTTTTATGGCGTAGCAGGGTGCTGCAGGGCGTAGCAGGGCACAGCAGGGCATTGCAGGGCATACAGGGTGTAGCAGTGCGTAGCAGGACGGAGCCAGCTGTAGCAGGGCATGGCAGGGCATAACAGGGCGTAGCAGGGCACTGCAGGGTGTAGTAGGGCGTAGCAGGATGTAGCAGGGCGTAGCAGGGCACTGCAGGGCATACAGGGTGTAGCAGTGCGTAGCAGGATGTAGCAGGGCGTAGCAGGATGTAGCAGGGCATAGCAGGGCGTAGCAGGGAATAGCAGGGCTACAACAATGCTGCAACAATGATTTAGGTGCCACCATAATCCAAGGAAAACTGTGGGGTGAAATAACATAAGGGCTCCCCAGAGCTAAGTTAGTAACAAGCTTTTCTGGGACATGGATGCACACAGATGGAAAGAGAGGAGCTCAGTGTGTCAAAGGAAGACCCCGGCAGTCTAAAACTATAACAGCATAACTAAGAGCTGGTCCAAGGCAAACCTAAGCCAGCTCTATAAGGGTTGATAGATGAATCTGACGACTATGAAGAGAAGCAGAGAAGAGAAGGGGCGCCGTGTCTGCATCCATACACCCTCCCCTGCCGATCCAGGCAAACACTGCAACTCCTCACTCCCTAACTATAAGCTTTATCAAAGAGGAGAGTTTTAAATTGACTCTTAAATGTGGTGACGGTGTCTGCCACCTGGCTCTGGCTCCCATTCTACTTTTAGAGACTCTAAGAACTACAAGTAACTGCATTCTGGGAGTGCAGTGCTCTAGTGGGACAAAGGTACTATGAGCTTTTTAAGATATAATGGTGCTTTACCATTAAGAGCTTTGTAGATCAGGAGAAGGATTTTAAATTCAATCCTGGATTTTACAGGAAGCCAGTGCAGAGAAGCTAATACCGGAGAAATGTGATCTCTTTTCTTAGTTCTTGTCAGCACAAGCGCTGCAGCATTCTGGATCAACTGGAGAGTCTTAAGGGAATTATTTGAGCAACATAGTAATGAATTACAATAGTCCAGAACTTGAAGTAACAAATGCATGAACTAGTTTTTCGCCAGCACGCACTATAATAGACTATTTTAAAAAGGCAAAAACTATTAATTGGCAAACGCCATCCTCATTAACATACAACTGAGAAAAGGTTTTGAAAGAACTGAATTGTCTAAAATATATCGCCATGCAACCTGCTCCACAATATACTGTATTGCAGCTGCATATTTTTCATGGCTGAAAGCCACTGATTGGAAACTGAATAATATTTACTCTATTCTTTATGTATTCATGTATTCTTCATGTTAACACAGATGGGTGAAACTCATTAGAGAACATGACCATTTGGGATCTACTTGTTTACGAAAGTAAACATTGATATTCGTTTCAAACAAGATGCTAATCACATATTAGGTGGCACTACAGTGAGATGTGGAAGTACTTCCACGGAGGCAGATCTATTGTAACTTTTACAAGGTAAGATTTACACTTTAGATCCTCCACAGAAAACATGAAATTACACTGTAGTGATTAACACTTTTGTTTGCATAATTGTTAGATTTGAAGTATTTAGGTCTATTGTTAATGCTCCAATGTTATTTCAGATTTTCCTTAACTTGTCACATCTAAAAACTATTTTAATGTATGTGTTTTCTTTTGATAGGTTGTTACTGTTAATTCAAGTGATTATGTTCTACACTAATGTAACAAGGATTAAAAATTTCTTCATCCTGGGATTTCCTGGACTTTCACAGGAGTATTATGGACCTGTGTCAGCCCTGCTTTTGGTTCTCTTCTTGGCTATAGCTGTAGGAAATATTTTTATTTTAGTGTTTGTTAGATGTGAGAGGTCTCTTCACAAACCCACATATCTGATATTTTGCCACTTGGCACTAACTGACTTAATGTTTGGGACTGTTTGCCAAAGATTATATAGAAATATTGGTTTGATGACAGCATTATTTCATTTTATGTATGCTTTGTACAAATGTACTTTGTTCATTTTTTGGGGGCATCTCATTCTTTCATCCTGATGGTGATGGCCCTTGATCGCTTTATTGCAATTTGTGCTCCACTGCGTTACACAGGTCTTTTCACAAACAACACTGTTTCTGTGCTTTGTGGAATATCATGGATTTTGCCAATGTCGTGGATGGTGGGTATAGTTGTAGATACTCTGAGATTGACTTACTGTAATTCAAACATAATTATACATTGCTTTTGTGACCATATAGCAATAGCAGTGCTTGGATGTGAGGACATACGAGAAAATATGGCATTGGCATTAGGTGGGGCCATGTTCTTCTTTTATCATCTTCTCTTATTTTGTCATCATTGTTGCAGTTATGAGAATGACCAGTTCTAATCTAATCTGTCTACCTGCTTGCCACAGATTCTCATCACATTTCTCTATTACACGCCAAGATGCTTTGTGTACCTGGCAAATTTTGTAGGATTTACATTCAGTGTCCCAGTTCGCATAGTTGTTGTAATGCTGTACAGTATTTTACCTGCTGCTATTAACCCATTAATATACTGTTTCAAAACCAAGGATATCAAAGAACACTTGAAAAAGAAATTAGTTACTAGGAAAATTAATAGCAGTACAAGTTCATCAATCAAGTGATAAGTTACTTTTGCTGCTTCAAATATGTCACTTCCCTGTGAGCTTTAGAATCAATTTTGATACTTTGCTTTTCCTCTATGAGCCCAACGCAGCCTGAGAAACTCAAGCAGGAGTCTCCTGATTGTTCCAACAAAAATGCTATGTTAGAAGTTTACTGAGGCTTTTCTTCTTGGCAAGGAGCCAGATCAGAATCACTTCTTACCACGTCTTAAAACTCACTTGTACTGGAAGGCTTTTTTATTACCAGCCTAATGTTTTATGTCTTAATGTTTTCTTTATTGTTTTATTCGGTTTTCTACTTTTATATTTTCATGTCTTGTTAACTCATACTTTGTTTGCACATTTGTATTTCTAAGGTACTCTGTTTTACTGTAAAGTAAATTGTACCTTTGTTTCAAAAGTGCATAAATAAAATGTATTGCAATTTTCCAAATATAAAATAAACATATTTTCTATTAGCATCAAAATAATCAAATTTTTTTCTCCAATTCTCCATTTACACTCCACAGGGACACTAACGCTTAAACATAACTTCAATTTTGACAGTTGTGTAAGACTGTAATTGTGAATTAACACAAAGAGCAAAGTTACTCTTTGGTCTTCGGGAAAGTGCCTTTTCTAAAATTAATGTTGTGACAAGTGCCATGCTATATGTACAAAAACTGATCTGCAAACAGCATCCTGAATATTCATGTCTGAAAGAATGCACAGGTTACTTAAGAAACAGACAAGACTGGACATATAGAACAGCTAGTGACTTATGATTATGAATTAGTATGACAAACTTTAAATATGCTTGTCTTTACATTTAAGCATCATCACCAGAAACAAAACACAAAAACATGATAAAGTACCCAAGTGAACATAAAAAGATCAAGAGTTTTGGTTTAAGTAAAACATTTTTTTCTGCCTGTTCAGAAGCTGGTCAAAGTCCTTATTACGTTGGAATGAGAACCCAAATGCAGACAGAAGCAGAGCCAGGAGTGTGAATTAAACAGTTTTACAGGTCAGGGGAAATCCAAAAAGGAGCGGGTCCATCAGAAAGAGGTAGGTGAACAGGTTAGAGGCGGGGTCCAGTGGTGGTGGTTCCGGTTCGGTGTACGCCAGGAGTAGAGTGGTAGCAGGAGTCAGGTTCCAAAGGCAGCTGGAGGCACAAGAAAAGGAATCAGGACAGGCAAACATACAAGTAGGCTTAAACTACTAGGCAAAGGTTTGTCTGGAGCAAGACTAACTGTGGCAGTATCATCTACGATCTGATGCAGAGTGAAGGAAGGACCGGGTATATGAAGCAGAGGTTGATTGTGGCAGATGAGAGGCAGCTGAACACCTGACTCCTGCACACCAGACTCCACTCCTGCAAATAGGACAGACAGAGGGGAGGGAGGGAGAGAGGACAGAACAGAGAAGCTACCTAGAGGCAGCAGGCCTAACAGTCGCAACTAAAAGTTTGGATTTTCATGTCATTCTTTTACATTGTTGTTGAGTTTTGATGCATCAAAATTATTTAAAATAAGTAACCAACTGCATATTTACAATTTTCCCACCTGACCCTTTTGCGACATATATAAAGTATATAATGGCCATCAAATAATTTCCTCCATGTCACTTTGCATATCAAAGCCGTGACTGGGGTCAGAGGGTAGACATGCTATATCCTCAAATACGGGAGCATAGCTGCTGAAAGGTAGATGCATATTTAAAAGATTTCCCCATTGCTCAAACATACTTGAGGGAGCACTCTCAGCCTTTTGCTGACCTGCAGAAGAGTGACAGGAGTGTTTTAAGAATGAGCTGACAGGCAAGATGCCTTGTTGTCTAAAGCTGCACGCTGACAGGGATGACAGGTCATGTATATATGTCCTGGCGCTGATGGTAGAAAACTGTCCGCACTCAGACTCCGAGCAGGTGAATGTGCTGCCTGTTTCACTGTCAGATGACGCACCGATCATCGTGGTGGACTTGTCAGGTCCAAACCCTGGGGATGCTGCATGTGACATTGTTTTCTCCTGAGGAGTGCATAGTTTACCTATTTCCTTAAACGTGAGACATTGGGCTGGTTCCAGGAACTTTGGTTGTATGAACCTCTTCTGGTAACGAGGCGGTGTATGCTGGAACTGCTCTGCATCAATCTTAGTCAACAACTGCTTGTTTAAGAAAGCCACATTTTGAGGCTTTGTAGGAATTTTTGCCCTCTCTTCTTCACCAAAGCATTCTTTCTTAAATCCTGCTAACAGCATCCTCAAATCTCCCCACCGTTTAGGATCAGTTTTCACACACTTTGGGCTGTACATATGTTTGTGGCAGCTGAGCGTCAGTGAGGCAGTGTCAGAATGAAGTGCACTACAGATGCTGCCGATTTCATAATACTCCAGCTCACTTTTTGGCACCTGCTGAACACTTAACAGACTGGCATCACCGTAAAACTCCACACTTAACCTCTGCTGATCAGCACTCCTTGGGTCGTGATGTTTCTCTATTTCTGCAGACTCAGCATCTGTGAGTGTTCTCTTGTCATCAAAGCAAAACGCTACATTGTCTGTCCCTTGCTCTGTCTTCTGTGGCGAGCTATCTCTCTGACACTTTGCATTCTGTCGCCTCACTCTGTAAAGGGCAACACACGTTCCTATCACCAGGATGGAGGTTAGAGGAAGAATCACAGCTATGAGCCACAGAGGAGCGCTGCCCTGAGCCTCAGAGCACTGATTACGGCTCTCTGATGTAGAGATGCAGATATCACAGGCGTGCTCAGAAACGTTATGTAAACAGACGCAGGACCTGTTGTGCACAGCAGGTCCAGAGAGACAACGCCTCCCGGCTGTGTCCTCCTCAGAGCAGGGCGAGGGGAGGCAGACACCTGGGGAGCTGCAGCTCGACTGAACAAGGGTCGAGCTCGGCGAGACGTCCGCCATCACACTGAGTCCACTGACAGGCAGAGTGTACCCGCTCACGTTGAGATACTGTACACATCCAGTGAACCCTGCCATTAAAAGAATGAAGACAGCTTCATCGGTGTTACTCAAAGGGCTAAAAAAACATGTCAGCTGACCATTTCATTTATACTTGTACTTGTACTTAGAGTGATCTACTTAAAGAGCAAGGAAAACTTGGGTTTGGCCCCTTATTTTAGCAATTTGCTACAAGTTTATTATAGATTTAAAGAGAAAGGATTGAATATAGCACAAACTGACATGCTCTATTCCCACACAAAACAAATAATCCAACCTGATGAAATATCATGTATAATAATAAAGCAATATGTTGCCATGTTAGAGCCCCATCAGCTGAGGTTCACCCTCTTAAATTGTTTTACTCCAGTGTATATGCTGCAAAGATTCCCTTTCTTTCAGATATTGGTTCTATACTGTATCTGTCTACATGCCTTATACGATACTCCTACACATACACATGTGGTGTAATCTTGGCCTTGATGATCTTGCATGTACTGTACTGTAGTTACAGTATGTGTCCAGGATGTATTCATTGCTG
Source organism: Perca flavescens (assembly GCF_004354835.1). Classification (NCBI taxonomy): domain Eukaryota; kingdom Metazoa; phylum Chordata; class Actinopteri; order Perciformes; family Percidae; genus Perca; species Perca flavescens. Next base: position 2,423,795 of record NC_041333.1, read on the forward strand.
ACTGAAAATAATACACTGTCATTTTGACTAATTATTTAGGTTAAAACATTTGGTTCACACATTAACACCTGGTTTGTCAACAATGAGCACTGTATATTTACCTGACTGTTGAAGTTTTAAATCACCTGTCAGAAGTGCACCAAAAATAATCTTTTCCACACTGACAGGATTGAGATCCATACTGCTGTCAGTGATGTTCAAGACTGATTTACTATCCAGAAGCAGAAAGGTAATCTGTCCATTGCTGAACAAGGAGAGGACATGCCAGACCCCGTCAGCCACAGGAGAGTCCACAGTGAACTCTGACTGGTGTCCTGACAGTGCGTCTTTGGAAATGTACACTGGCTTTCTGTCTTTTATCTGAATTAGACAGAAAGAACAAGCAATTTCACACTTCAAACATGAAACCAAGACGAGTAAGTATGTGGATGAATGCATTCCATACCAACCTTCAGCATAGTGTATCCTGTCTCTCCAACAACAAACAATAACACTCCATTATCTTGGGTCTTGAACTTGATGTCAATCACTTTTTGGTCTCTGGTGTTTCCCTTTTTTTCATCATCCAGCAAGTCTTGTAACAGGTAGTCTCTCTTGAATCGCTCCTTGATGACATACTCAATGTAGTCATTCCCATTAAATCGCAATACAAGCTTCTCTGACATTTCTATTAAAAAAAAGACGGAGCATGAAAACAAATGTATTAAAGTTAAGATGAAAATCAAACAAAAATCAGTCCTGTGTATTTAAAGGTATCTTTACCTTTAACACAGTTGCTTCCAGTAAAATGGCTTTTGCACTCGCAAAGGTAGTCAGACCAAAGGTCATGGCACACGCCGCCGTTCTTACATGGGTTGCTATGACATGGGGATGGTGTTGTCCGAGGACACCTTTATAAAACAAAAATGAGTTACTAAGACAAATTTATGAAATGTAGACAGACACAAAAGTAACACAGATGTTTTTCTGTATTATGCAAATAAGTTGATAATGTAGTTTTATAACATGTTCTTTTTATGTTTTTTATTAGATGGGGGCAGTAGAGAGGTGAGGGCAAATGAGTTGGGAGAGAGGGGGTGTGTGACATGAAACTTAGGTCCGTTGCATGACTCGAAACAGTGATGCTGTGACCATGAGGTCAGCATCCTAACCCCTACACCAAGACATCAAGACCAGGGCCTGAAATTAACACCTAATCACGCTGCTGAATGCGGGCAAATTTTGCCATTGGTGGGTGAAAATTGAGTGATTCACTAGTTGTTTTTTTGCCACTGTTGTTTTTTCACATTTCAACCAAGTCCGCCATTTACTTGGATTTGAGCTCAAAATTGTGGCGGCACATTACTGGGGTTAAGAGGCCAGCTGCAGCAAGCAAGCAACAAAAAGATAATAATAAAAATAGAGGTTTTAATACCAAGTGGACAGTTGGTGACAATGGCAAAGTTCTAAGATGAAGGACAAATGTACTTGCTGTGTATATGGCTCAAAGAAAAGGAAGTAAATCTTTTTATAATCAGGGCTAAAAACCTAAAATGATTCATTCAAGTCATTAATTATATTAATTTCGTTAATAACTTGATAGCACTTGAATGTGTATTCTTAACAAAATGTTTGTGCATTTCCTGTATTTTACCTTTATGAAGCAAAAAACTATTCTAATAAAAAGCATGTGTGGCTATTGGATTTTTAAAATCCACCTGCCACACTGGCTGGTGGCCAAAAAAGGTAACTTCAGGCCCTGACCAAGATGCCCTGATTATGTTATTTAAATCATAGAACCTCACACTTTATTATTATATTGGGAAAGTGAATTGTGTAGGCTATATTAAATGCTTACCTATCAAGGATGTTATATGTTGCAAGGGCCATTGAAGGTCTCAGCAGGATCCCATTTACATGAATGTTACGAATACATCCAACGAAGTCATGGGTTTTTATCTGAGCCGGATGCAGTAAAATCGATTCAAATGTCCTTGTTCCTCCAAATGTCATATTACTGCCAACATCTAGTGTTCTGATTGTAGATGAATACAGAGAGAGGTCATTAATAGACAAAGATTAAACACAAGGTCAAAAACAGAAATTATGAACCGTGGGTAAGTAGTGATTATTATATCACTGCTACCTCTTTAAGCTACTGCCATCACTCTGTGAAAAACAAAATCCATTGTTCTCATCATCTGTGCAGTTGTCCACATGTAAAGAACCCATCTGTTAAATGCAAATAGCGCACATTAGTTTTTTTTCAGATTGACTTCTCTCATTTCCAACTTAAAAATGCCATCTCATTAACCTTGTGTATGTGCTGACATATTTCCAACTCACATTCCCAATCCTCCTGGCAGTGACACTGTGGAAATATCCATCTGCCACATGCTTGTTTGTCTGCAGCCTCACAGGTCCTGAGCCCAGGTCATACGAGAGATGCATGGTCCCATTCAGTATCTCCAGTGCAAAGAACTCCCTGCTGGAGGATCCTCCGGGGTTGTACAGGAGCAGGGAGTTTCTCTGTACTGTTGCAAACTCTAGAGAGATTAAATTAATCCTGCGATCCAACGGGGGAAACTCCATGAATGACAGCTCCTCAAAGCCATAACTGTGCTCCTCACAGTGGGCTCCACTGACTCCTAAAAAACAACAATATAGAAACATAGTGTTTGTACATGTTAATAAGTAAGTTGTTCTCATTTGTAGCTTGGAAAAGTTAGAGTATAGTTCATGAAATTTAAATGAGGAGTTTAAACATTTTGCAAATTACACTTATTACTTGCAGAAGGTTAGATGAAGCAGCAGCCAAGCTGGCTCTGTCCAAAAGACAACAAAATCGACCAGCAGCACCTTAAAGTTACCAATTACAACGGAAGTGCAAAATTGACAATGTGTCATTTTACAGGGGGTTATGTGTCGGACTATTTCTTGGACAGGCACAGAAGAGAGATAGTTTTAATGAGAGGTTGTTTTGTGGGGAGGGTGTGTTTAAATGTGGGGAAAAAGGAGTTAAATTTCAGACAGTATCTCTTGGAATGCACTCATAGTGAAAAGTGACAGAAATTGTGTGGAAAGAATGAAAAAAGAGACATCGGAAAAGCTATTCAACCATCTGACAATCACTTCTAAAGGAGTATACAGGTGCTGGGTGTCGCCACAGGTTGCCTAGCAAAGGCTCCAGGGAAAGAATCTGGAACATTATTAAACAAACAAAATATAATGGGTTAATAACAGACTTTATGATTTTGTTTGATTTTGTTGCCTTAGAACAGAGCCAGGCCAGCGGGTTTCCCATTTCAACTCTTTGTGCTAAGCTAACCTAAACAGTTGCTGACAGATATGAGAGTGGTATCAATTTTCTTATCTAACTTTCCGCAAATAAACGTAAACTTTTGCTTTAAAGCTCCTTCTTTATGCATTATTCTTACCAAAGGGACAATGGCAAGAGAATCCTGTCTGTGAATTGATGCAGCTGCCCTGAGCACAAGGGGTTGATTTACAGTGGTCTATGAACTGCTCACACATTTGCCCTAGAAAAAACAAACAGATAAAGCCCAGACTTTAAAGAGATTCTGGAATATATTCAAGTAGTGTAATAATGTTATTTTGGTAACACTTTATAATAACATCATCATGAATTTGTGCATGACTTCACACATAAAAAAGCATGAATTTATTCATGTACTTCATGATCTATCAGTAATGTACAATGATTAATTGTATCTCATTCATGACTTAATGCAGGAAATATGTTAATTCATGGATCAATTAAGGTATTTTAGGCTAAAGAAACTGAATTGTAGTGTTGTTATCATGATTAACTAAACATTACTCCTTCATTACTTCATCATGTTTGTGGCCCTTCAAATAAAGGGATGACCTGGTCCATCTTTAACATAAAAAAAATAAGATGATCAATGGTGGCATATGCAGCAATCATTTTTGTGACCCCTCAAATAAAAAAATATCAAGACATTTCTGGTGTTCAGACACTTGGAAGTTAGTTAATTCATAAATATCCTACTTGAGTGAGCATTGTTCTCAGGCATTACTGTTTAAGTGTCTCTGCAGTATACTGTATTTTGTGTCAATGTAGTGACCTCAGTATCATTTTGCCAACCCACTCCTTTAATTCTTAATATATTTAATTTTCTGCCACCATTAATCATATCTTATGTATCAATGTTAAAGATGGACCAGGTCAGCACTTTATTTGAAGGGAACACAAACACAATGAAGTAATGAAGAAGTAATGTTTAGTTAATCATGATAACAACACTACAATTCTTCAGAACATATGTGCACTGATGTGACTAGTCAATTTTTTTTTAAAGAAGACATGACCATCATTAATAAATCAAAAATCATGATGACTCTAACACCTTAATTGATGCATTCATTAACGTATTGTTCCTGCATTAACTCATGCATGAGATACTATTAATCTTTGTACATTACTAATAGTTCATGAAGTACTACATGAATTAATTCATGCTTTTTCATACATGAAGTCATGCACAAATTCATGATAATTCATGTACCATTATTATAATGTAATTCTTTTTTAAATACATCAAATTCTACCCTCAAATCCAGGCACACAGTGACAGTGATATCCATCCTGAGTGGGAATACAAGTTCCTCCGTTTTGGCACTTCACCTTCAGGCATTCATCTACATCAGCAGAGCAGAAAGAGCCAGAGAAGCCAGTCTGACAGTGACAGTAGAAACTTCCTGGAGCATTCACACACGTGCCTTTATTCTCGCAGGGATTCACCTCACATTCGTCAATGTCGTCTTCACACAGTGTCCCGGTGAAGCCGGCTAGACAGGTACAATTAAAAATCTCTTTCTGCGGTGACACAAAGATGACCGCCGAGCTTTCCAGGACAACCACATCCTGACTGATGTAAGTGTTTTTGTTGCACGTCGCCCCATTTTGACAAGGGCTGGTGAGACATGGATCACTTGTGATGTGAGAAATCGTCACATTGCTCTGAGCCTCCAGTAATTTCTTATGGCCTGCAGAGATGCCAATGGCCACCTCTTTGCTAAGATATTGACCGTTGTAGTTTTTCACCGCAGCCAAAAGAAGGATTTCACTGCCAATGTGTTTGATTCCAAATACATGAGTCTTAGAGGCCTGTAGGTTAAACAGACTGTCCAGAGCTTTCACAAACCGCAAATACTTATTAGACATAAACTCCTCCATTGAGGATGATGACACATAGAACAATATGCAGCTGTCTATAGAAGCATTTGTGAAACCTTTGTAGGTTACATAGATGCTGTTGTTGACTGGGAAATGAAGCTGGTCTGTAGCTTCGATAGTGATGTTGATTGTAGCCTCGCCTTGAAAAGGAGACGACCACAGCTCACATGTGCCATTAGATATTGTAAACATATTAAGTGGTCCACTTTTGATGGCGCAGCTGAATGTATCCGACTCATCCTGATCCTCAGGATGGACATTGCCAATCATGCCTCCGTGGAAGGAACTGCCAAAGTATTTCACCTCAATGAAGATATTTCTAGGCTGTGAAGGATTATCGTTTTCATCCACAATCTTGATGTGGATCATTGTTGTGGATGACAGCGGTGGGATCCCTGCATCCCTGACAGCCACCAGGATTCGATATGCAGAGATTTGTTCCCGGTCAATAGTCCGTGTGGTGAATAAAACTCCATCAGGAGTCAGTGAAAAAACACTGCCTGTTGAAGGATTTACCAACCAGTAGGTAAAAGGGCCCTGGTTTGGGGGCAAATCAGAATCAGATGCATTTAATCTGGCAACCATTGTGCCTTGAGGCTGATTTTCCTTTACTTGAGCCTCAGTAATTGTGAGTTTGGGAACACTGTCATTAACGTCGTCAATAATCACAATGACATTAGTAGTCCCAGTGGCTGGTGGAGAGCCATTATCAGTGGCTGTAACAGTCAGATTATAAACTGGCCATAGTTCTCTGTCAAGTGGAGAATGTACTGAAATAACACCACTGGATGGATCAACGGCAAAAGAGAAGTTTGTGTTTCCATTTGCAATACTGAAGAAGAAATGATTCCAGTCCAAGATGGAGTCCTCATCCAGAGCACTAACAGTTACCACAGATGTCCCAACGGGGCTGTCTTCTGCAACATTGGCCAAATAAAGTGCATAAGTGAAAACGGGTGCATCGTTCGTGTCAATCACCCTGATGTGGACCAAAGTCTCGTCCACATCCATGCCAGTGATAACGCCCGAGTTCTTCGCCAGAACTTTTAAAACTATGTGACTGTTGCCTTGTTTTCTCAAACTGACAGTTGTGTATATTTCTCCAGAAAGTTTGTCAATTTCAAAGCCCATATATTTGTTTTGACCAAACATCAGGTAAAACACCTGACCTTCAGAACCTTGGTCATAATCTGTAGCTATTACTTTTCCAATCCTAGTTCCAACGGGTACATTTTTAAATACAGAAAAGTTATATTCTTTTTTCCTGAATGTAGGTGTGAACTCATTGACATCTAAGATTTGGATGACAATGTGTGCCAAACTAAATAAAGTATGGCCACCAATGTTTGAAGCTTTGATTGTAATATCAAAGATCTGGTCTCGCTCATAATCAAACAAATCCAATGTGGTGATAGTGCCATTTCTTGAATCAATTGCAAATTTATCCACATGGCCAGCAATAAGAGAATAGGATATTTGTGCACCTGAATCAGCATCTGCAGCCTTCACAACTAGAATGTTTGTTCCAATTTCTGAGTTTTCAGGCACTGACGTGGTGTATTCTGAGGACGAAAAGACTGGAGGATTGTCATTTACATCCATAACTACCACTGTAACATTTAACATGCCAGTTTTAGAGACCCAGCCTCCATCCAGGGCTTTGATTTGAGCATGATAAATAATTTCTCTTTCAAAGTCAAGCTCTTTGATCAGTGTTAGTAGCCCAGATTTATCTCCTACAGAGAATGGTAAATATTGATTTTCTGTGGTAATGCAGTACACAATGGCACCGTTGGGACCATAATCCGTATCTTCTGCTTGAATTCTCCCAATAACAGATCCTACCGGCAAGTCCTCGGGGACAGAGAAAATGACATCCAGCTCTCTAAAGCTCGGAGAAAATTGATTCCTCCCAGTTATTTCAAAAGTGATTTCAGTCTGTGATGACAAAGGGGGGAAGCCCTGATCTTTTACAAGAACTAATAAAGTGAAAAACAAATGTATGCTCTCCACCAAACTTTGAGTTAACATTACTTTTCCATTGTCTGTTTGGATCCAGAAGAAATCAGATGCATTACCTCCATTCACAACATATTCAATACCAACGCTGATGTTACTGACATCCTGATCTATTGCTGTAAACTGGACCACCTCAGTACCAACAGCCATGTCATAGGGGATAGCAATCAGAGGCTGGAGAGGTAAAAACATTGGTGGGTGGTAGTTATATGGTTCTAATCTTACTGTGACAGTGGTTTCACTGTACAGAGGAACACTGCCACAATCAAATGCAATGACTGTAAACTGGTAGATTTCAAAGGCAGGATTATGTAACAGCAGTGGCTGCTTCGTATAGATCTCACCAGAGGAACCGTTCACCCAAAACTGCTCATTTGGAGGTTCAATAACATACAAAATCTCACCGTCTTGCCCCATGTCTGCATCTGTAGCAAGAACCTGCAAAACAAATACCTCTTTATCTTTTGTTTCAGGGAGGACAACACTGTAAACATGATCAGAAAATACTGGTCTATTATCATTGACATCTGCTATGACTATAGTGACGTCTGTGCTGATGCTCCATGCTGAATTGTTTGAATTTACTTTCAAGATATAATGATCCTGCATCTCTCTGTCCAGAAGTCTTTCAACTGTGATACAGCCAGTGGTGAAGTTAATATTAAATGGCATTTCATCAATTTGGTCAAGTATGGAGTAATTAACTACGGCATTGGGACCAGTATCATCATCAGTTACGGTGACTTGTATAACCGTGTGTCCAACAGGGGAATCCTCAGATACCTCTGTAAGGAAAATCTGAGAAAAACGAGGTGCGTTGTCATTTCTGTCTAAAACAACTACAATAACGGTTGCTGTGTGTTTATGAAGAGGGTTGTTTAGCTCTGCAGCTTCAACTGTTAAATTAAATTCAGGGGTATTTTCTCTGTCTAAACTTGCAGTGGTGCTCAATAAACCATTCTCAGGGTCAATTCTGAAAAACCTATCAGTGTTTCCTTCTGTTATGTTGTATTGTACTGTGCCGTAGATGCCTAAATCAGCGTCAATGGCGAGAACATCACAAACCCAGGATGGCGGGGAGTTCTCAAACACCTCACACCTGTAATCAGCTTGGGTGAACTGAGGGAAGTGATCATTTACATCACTGATGTTTATGTGAATTTCTGCAAATGATGAGAAAGGAGGCGAGCCAGAATCTCTGGCTTCTATCAACAAAGTAAACTCCTTTTTGTTCTCATAATCCAGAGGGTTCTCCACTGTCAAAACGCCACTCAATTGCTCCACATGAAACATGTTTTCAAAGTTTCCAGAAGCTAAATAAAAAGAGACAGGTTCAGCCCTGATGCTCGCTGCGGAGACAACTGCCACTAATGTTCCCAATGGCTCGTCCTCAGAGAGGGAATCGCTCAGAACATCCACATTCATCTCTGGAAACTCAGAGAAGTTCTGAAACCGGATACTGATCGTAGTGATGTCAAATTTAGGATTTTCTCCAGCATCTTCCACATGTACATTGACAATGATATCTTTCATTCCCTGGAGAGCACTTGAAGCGAATACAGTGCCGCTGTACGGATGGATGGAAAACAGATCTGAACTTTGTCCATATAGCGAATAATGCAGTTCTGCGTTCATCTCAGTATCTGCATCTGTTGCTCTTACTGCACAAACGACTGAGCCTGTAGGAACAAAAACAAAATAAAACTCTCAATCCTATCAAGTCCATGTTATCCAGGATGAAATGTTTAACTATCAAGTGGAAGTAAAAGCTCTCACCTTGAGCCATCTCAGTAGGCACATAGGCCACATAGGGGCTGTTCATAAACTGGGGCCAGTGGTCGTTAATATCTCCAATGAGAACAGTAACAAGCACTGAGCTTGACAGAGGCTGAGTGGGATGCTCATTACTGCCAATCACTATCAACCTGTAAATGGCTACTGTCTCCCTGTCCAGGACATCGGTTGTAAACAGCTCTCCAGATGTTTCTTCAATGGCGAAAGGCACATCAAGGTTCTCCATGGAATACCTAAAAGACAATAATGTATGAATGAACATAATCTATATAGAATCCAAGTTGCTCGTATGCAGCATTTTCAGCAAATACAGTACACAAGAAAGACAAATGTGTGAGAAATGTTGATCCTATTGTGACGCTGCTATCCTCAAAAAACATGATCATAGACAGTACTTCTTGACATTGCTCTCTAATTTTGAGTGACATTTTACCTTATTTCCCCGCTGACACCCTCATCATTGTCAGATGCAGATATCATGGCAAACACAGTGCCTGTGGGACTGTCCTCAGACACTATGGTGTTGTAGACTACCTCAGTAAACTCTGGACGGTTATCATTGACATCATCTACTATGACATGTATGGTTAGGGTTCCTGTTAGAGGCGGCAATCCTGCAAATGACAAAGTAAATAGTGGTTAATCAAACAGTTTGAAGTGGCATTACACTGACAGTAAAACGATTACAGAATATCATATTGTAAAGTGATCACATTTAGCTTTGGCCTGAATCACCTGAATCAACAGCAATGATGGTAACCAAGTACAATGATTCCCTCTCTCTGTCCAGACTGTGTAAAATTTGAAACATGCCACTGGGAGTGATGGAGAACAAACCACTATTTTCTTTCTGTATGAAATAGGTAAGCTGGCTGTTGACGCCTAAATCTTCATCCAAAGCTGATACCTGGTTGAAAAAGACAAACAATCGAGAAATAACATTAAAATATTCTGTAGTTAACATTCAATAAAGTCTTTGGTTAATAAAGAGCCAGTAGCACCTGACGTGTTAGCTGAGCGGGGTCCTCCTCATTCTCCATCACATGTATGGTCAGTGTTTCTGGAGTAAAGAGGGGTGCAAAGTCGTTGACATCCAACACTGTGACGCTGATAGCAGCAGTAGCAGATCTGTGTTTATTCCCCTGATCCACAGCTGTTAGGGTTAAGGTGTAGTTTGAATCCCTCTCCCTGTCCAGTTTTTCCATGACTGTGATGACACCTCGAACCGCGTCCACCACAAAAGGTCTGGTCTGGGTCAATATGTATCGCACTTGTCCATTTGTCCCGCTGTCTCGATCAAGAGCCTGAACCTGACACAGACTCGTTCCTATGGGGATATCCTCGCTGATTGTCAAGCTGTAGGTGCTTTGCGAGAACTCAGGGTCATGGTCATTAGCATCCTCAACGTGCACCGTGAGATTTATAATGGTGGCCATCCTGGGTGAGCCTTTATCAGTGGCTGTAACAGTAATAGTCAGGGTGTCTACCTGCTCCCTGTCCAATTCCTCCTCCAGGTATATTTTGCCACTCATGTTATCAATGCTAAACACGCCACCAGAAGTGTTGTTTAAATAATATAAAACTTCCCCGTTGGATCCAATGTCTTCATCCACAGCATGAACAGCCATTATAACAGAATGAAGTGCAGTGTCCTCTGGTATACTGACTATTTTTCCTGACACAAACAATGGAGCATTGTCATTGACATCATCAACCACCACACTAACATGTGCTGTGCTGGTGAACTGTAAAGACACAGGCTGGACACAGTCATTGGCTGTCACAGTCAGATTGTAGAAGGGTTGACTCTCTCTGTCTAACTCTGTGTTCAGGCATAAACTACCAGCTGTGTTTATGAAGAAAACTTCCTCTTTATCTCCACCGGCCACTCTTAGCTTCAAGTCTCCATTGTCACCTGGCAGAGAGGAAAAGATAATACATGACGTTATCACAAATTATGGAATGTCCTTCTATTAATGGCTTGATGTACTATTTATAAATCAGGGAACAAAACATTGCACTTTGCACATGACACACTGAAACACCTGTTTGCTGCTAAGTATGCTAAGAATATAAATTAATCAACTACTCATTTGCAATAAAAAAGAGGCTAAGAATAATAATTAACTGGCAAGTGTGAAAGAAAGGCTCTGCCAACAGATCACTGGCAGGTGTTTTTGAAGTAAGGACTTGCTTTTTAAGGTACAGACTTTAGTCTCCAACTAAACATAAGATTTAGATTTTCAAGCATTTTCACAATTAAATAAATAAAAAAACACACAGATAAATATTTCTAGATTGGACTTCCCAAATGTGGCATGTCCAGCTAAACTATTTTTCATGTTGTTGGCTCCACCCCAAAAGACTAAACAACAAGGACACTGATGAGGGCAAGCAACCGGGACAAAGTATCAGCAAACATGATTCAAAGTATATGAATACGGTAAAAAGAAAAGAAAGAGGAAGTAAAATAAATTGAAATGGAAAAAGGGCTGGATCAAAGTAAGCTGTGCAATCAGTATCCTAATTGGATTTGTCAAAAAAAGACTTGCTGTACACACAGATCAGTAAGGCCGACTTAGTACCAACAAACCCACTAGTGTTGAAAGAGAAGCAAACAGGAGAACACGGCACAGCTCAGGTAAAACATCAGCAGCACTTTCACCTATGCTGTGCATTAGCTCCTTAGCCCACTGTCAAATATTATATTATATATGTATTTCTTTTTCTCTGCAATTAAGTAATTCTACAAAAATTAATTAAACATTTATAAATGCTTTTAGCTGTAATTAAATTCAAATAACCTCTATATGGTGAATCATTTCCCCAAGAATGCTTATTGGACAAGTAGATGCTGTTTTAGATAGGTAAGGTGCATTAAACAGCCTGTGCCAGATGGGATGCCAGTTTCTCAGTCATGGCCACTAGAGGGAGTCATTGGGAAACACAGACTACTTGGTTCCTACTGTATGAGAAAAACAGCTCATGGGGAGAAAACTCATCTGAACTTTAAAAAACTTTGCAAACTACATATCTGCATTTTCACAACTTTTCCCAGCCATCAACAAATATTTCTTTTTTACAACAATGTTTTTTAATCACTGTTGCTGTGCAAAATGTTGATCCTTTTAGGGTTCTTTTTGACTGTTAATCATGTTTGGCATTGCATGTTGTTGACACCTTTGATCAATGATAACTTCCTTATTTTCTGAAGATGCATTTATGGTTGCATATATGTACAGTATACAGTATGTATACATGCAGCCAATGGCTGTTCAGTTTGGTCACCTGTTCCAGATAGCCATCATTTTAAGATTGTGCTGCTTTGTGTCTAAAGAACATCAGATTCTGATTGATTGAAATGTTGCACAGCAACACTGAATCAAACAAATAAAACATTGTGGGAGCAAAGAACAGTGTGTGGATTCTACTCTGCCTTTAAATGCCACAAAGGACATACAAATGTGACATCTGCTGAATGTTGGATAAATGTTATATTTCAATTGAACTTTTGCACTTACCATCATCTTTATCTGACACATTTAAAAACAGGAAGCAAGTGCCAACCCGTGCGTCTTCCAGCAATGACGCAGAAAAGGCATCCTGACTGAAAACAGGGGGGTTGTCGTTTACATCTAACACATTGAAGTACACCCTGACACTGGAAACCTGTGAATCCCCCTGCTGCACCACCACAGTGAGTATGTAGAATCTTTGTACTTCGAAATCCAGACTGCGGGACAATAAGAACTCCCCTGAGAAGGGGCTGAGGAGGAACAGGTTCTCTCCGTCATCCTCCTGCACTGAGTATGTGATAGGCGTGAGACTATCAAACACTGTTTCCACCTTTCCCACAACTGTTCCTGTTAACACACGGATAATGCACAATCACTGAATGATCTAGTGACTGTAAAATGAAAAGAATACATTTGGCAACATTATTGTCAAAAACAGAAGGATACTGCTACCCTAAAAATTTAAAATGAGGATAGTACAATCACAAGTTAAATAATTACAGAATATAAAAAAAAAACTGTCATGTAATAGTCTTTAAAAAAATAAGTTAATTAACATTATGTATTTGTGCCTAATTTACATGGGCAAATGCCTCGCTGCACAGAGGACTAACCTGGTAGGGTGTCTTCTTTCACTTCAAATGAATAAACCGTTTTGGAGAAAGCCATCTGTGTTCCCCATCTGTTATGGGAGTGTGAGCCGACTGTGCCATGCTTGGGCACGGAATTAATAGATGTATAATACCAGGAGGGACCTAAGACGATATCTGCAAACTGTCCCTCAATGCTCCCATTCACTGTATTTCCAGATAAAGGTTCATGAGAGGATGTAGTATTAAACGCCTGAGGAACCATGGAAACAAGAAAGAAATCACTCTTGCTTACTTGAGTCTTCAAAGTCTTCTAAGTTTCAATGTGAGTTGAGCATGTTTAGTCTTAGTTTCTTGTCCAAGTGAAATGTGCATAAATTGGCAACTTAAATGATAAAGATATTTTATTGTCCCATAGGGAGATTTGTTTTTACAGTCTGTACAAATTACACACATTTAAATGCACTATGAGTTGATAAATTATTAAAATATCAAATGTGATTAATTTGTTTAAACATAAGTTCTAATCAGTTGTCTCTCACTGCTGCAACATAAGCGCTAACAGGCCAACTTACCAGAAAATGAAACAATAAAATGGTATATTTTCTGCAGTGTTGAGTAGAGTCCATCATAACGTTTGCTTCCTAAGTGCAGTCCTCATATTTGCAAAATTGAGCGAGAAAAGAAGATCCTCCTGGAAACTGCACAGCATTACTTTCACACAAGACCAACAAATGGAAAACTATAAAAGCTGTATCCATAGTGATTACTCAATCTTCTGAACTTGTAATCCTGACTGACACACCCCTTTGACATCACTCTATGCAAATCCTGAAGGAGGAAAAAAAACTCTTTTAAAGCTCCAAAATGCAGCAGATTGAAAGTTTGTTGTTGTTATATGTAAATGCTTTCCCTAGTGCTTGATAGCTTTTTGGAGTAATTGTTTTTTGTTTGTATGTGAGTGAATGTGTATGTTGTACTGTAATGTCTTGTCTTTTGTATTGTCCAGTTCTACCGAGGACCCTCTCGAAAATGAGATGGCACAACTCAAGAGGTATTCCTTGTACAATACATAAATAAATATGTATTTCAGAAGAAGCATGGCTGGCAATCTTTAAATAAATGTGTCCATGTCCTTGTTTTCTTTATAAAATTAATTTTGTGAAGTAAAAAAAATCCAAGAGTAATAATATACATTACCATGCATCACTGAATCTGAAGTCTGAAGAATGAAGCCTGTTTTATAGTCTCTCCATGGATTTCAGTTCCTGGATGTAGAGATGAAATGCACTCTTTGAACAGTTGCCTCCTCTAAAGTAACCTAGAGGGAGCCTTTCTTTCTGCATGTGTGTCAGGGAATTAATTCAAAGACTGCAAAGTGTTCATTCAATGTGTGAAAGGAGCGGAGAGAAAAGAAAACTGCTGCTCTGAAACACAGGTTTCTAACGAGAGCTGACATGACACTGTGGCACAGAATGTTAAAGCTGAATTTGGATTAACAGATTGTAGTGTACCAACATAACTATAACGGTTTCTTGGAGCAATTGTACATAATTAATTAGAGTTTATGACTAGCATTGCCAAAACAGTTTCTCTTTGATTTTCAAACTGAACTTACACTGTTATGGGATTACATGTATGGTTTACTGAACTACTGTTACTATAACACATAATATAACTGGTACACATGGGAACAGGAACACTATCATCACTGCTTTACCCCCCAACCCTAATGTTAACTAAATGCAGGAACACTGAGGATAAAAGCCTGTTTCTGTGTAAGAGCCGCTAAAAGGAAACCACCGTGGCTTCATTAATATTTTGCAAACACTTGTGAGACGACAGTTCTTTGTATGGCAAAGGTCAATAGTGCTGAGAAAAGTCCGATAAATGGACATGTGAACCCCCTTTAAGTGACTGTGAGGCCACTGTGACTGTGAGACTGTCTCCAATTACACACAGAGGAAACTCTATCCCAGCAAAGAATCACAAAAGGTCCCTGCCTGGACTCACTGGGGAAGTGCACACACAAACCACAAAAAGAACTTTTCTCTAGACACCAGTGAGGCTAGGATAGACGCACAACTCAGACGACTCAGTTATTGTCAGCCTTCTCAGTGCACGTGAAAATGACCATGGTCCAGTGATTGATGATTTTGTTGCCTGGTGTGAGAATGCTTTCCTTCATCTAAACATTACAAAAACTAAGGATGTGTCCATTGATCTCAGACGTCATCCCAGTGTCCCCTGTAGTAGTGTTATCAAGGGCCAGGACATAGACATGGTGCCATATTACAAATATCTGGGCACCCTGATTGACAACCGGCTTAAATTCGACCTGAACACTGCTTCTGTGCAAGAAAGGCCAACAAAGACTCTTTGCACTCAGGAAACTTGCTAAATTCCAGATGGACAAAACATGAATGACTGTTCTACAGAACTTTTATTGAGTCTGTCCTGAAATTTTCTATCATCTGCTGGTATGGAAACCTCACCATCAAGGATAAAAATGCGCTTTTAAAAATTGTGAATGTGTCCAGCAAGATAGTGGGTGTGAAGTTCAGTAGCCTTACTGACATTTTTAACAAACAGATTTAAAAAAAAGCCAGGTCTATTTGCTAGGACACCACTCACCCTCTGTACGGAGAATACTTGTTATTACCTTCTGGCTTACGTTTTAGCACCCCCTTGGCTCTTAAACAGAGACACAAAAACTCTTTTATTCCTCTTTCCATTCAGGCACTCAACTCAGCTAAGAGGAGGTGAAAGCCCTTGTTTATACTAATGACCCCTTTTATTTATTTTGACTTATCTTTATTATTATTATTTATTGTTATGAGTTTGTGTAGTTCTTTTTTTACTTTCATTATCACTCCAATACAACTCTGCAACTATTTATTCTTTAAATCAGGCTGAAGCTGCTGTTTTTATTTGTGTTAATTGTGGTTTGTGTTGTATATTCTTTATGTGATGTCTTCCTGCTGCATACAAATTGCCCTTTTGGGACAAAGAATAAACTGAACTGAACTCTTGATTTCATCTCTTGGATGTGGACAGTATAACTCAGCCAACAGTTGAAATTCATCCTTTTTATTGTCACGAAGAAAAATCTACTAATTCTTATTAGTCTTATTATTATTAGACTGTTTGTCTTCTTGGATTGAATTATAACCATTCAATTATATAATATAATGACATTTAGGTGGGACAAACAATATATGCACTGTGTGTTGTATGTTTGGTACAGTCTTTTATAAAGTACTTGAGTAAAAGTACAAGTGTCTTACCAGAAAATGACTTTGGTAGTAGTTAAAATCCCCTTTCAGAATATTACTCGACTATCTGATATTTACTGTACTTAATTATTACAAGTAGAAGTAAAAGTAAAGAAAAACTTTGATTATGAACTTTATTGTGGCTTCTTTATATTACAGGTCCTATGACATGCTGCTTTTTGGATGTTTTTATATAGACCTTAGTGGTCCCCTAATACTGTATCTGAAGCCTCTTTTATATAGACCTTAGTGGTCCCCTAATACTGTATCTGAAGCCTCTTTTATATAGACCTTAGTGGTGCCCTAATACTGTATCTGAAGTCTCTTTTATATAGGCCTTAGTGGTCCCCTAATACTGTATCTGAAGCCTCTTTTATATAGACCTTAGTGGTGCCCTAATACTGTATCTGAAGTCTCTTTTATATAGACCTTAGTGGTCCCCTAATACTGTATCTGAAGCCTCTTTTATATAGACCTTAGTGGTCCCCTAATACTGTATCTGAAGCCTCTTTTATATAGACCTTAGTGGTCCCCTAATACTGTATCTGAAGCCTCTTTTATATAGACCTTAGTGGTGCCCTAATACTGTATCTGAAGTCTCTTTTATATAGGCCTTAGTGGTCCCCTAATACTGTATCTGAAGTCTCTTTTATATAGACCTTAGTGGTCCCCTAATACTGTATCTGAAGCCTCTTTTATATAGACCTTAGTGGTCCCCTAATACTGTATCTGAAGTCTCTTTTATATAGACCTTAGTGGTCCCCTAATACTGTATCTGAAGTCTCTTTTATATAGACCTTAGTGATCCCCTAGTACTGTATCTGAAGTCTCTTTTATATAGACCTTAGTGGTCCCCTAATACTGTATCTGAAGCCTCTTTTATATCGACCTTAGTGGTCCCCTAATACTGTATCTGAAGTCTCTTTTATATAGACCTTAGTGATCCCCTAATACTGTATCTGAAGCCTCTTTTATATAGACCTTAGTGGTCCCCTAGTACTGTATCTGAAGCCTCTTTTATATCGACCTTAGTGGTCCCCTAATACTGTATATGAAATCTCTTTTATATAGACCTTAATGGTCCCCTAATACCTTATCTGAAGTCTTTTATATAGGCCTTAGTGGTCCCCTAATACTGTATCTGAAGTCTCTTTTATATAGGCCTTAGTGGTCCCCTAATACTGTATCTGAAGTCTCTTTTATATAGACCTTAGTGGTCCCCTAATACTGTATCTGAAGTCTCTTTTATATAGACCTTAGTGGTCCCCTAATACTGTATCTGAAGCCTCTTTTATATAGACCTTAGTGGTCCCCCTAATACTGTATCTGAAGTCTCTTTTATATAGACCTTAGTGGTCCCCTAATACTGTATCTGAAGCCTCTTTTATATAGACCTTAGTGGTCCCCTAATACTGTATCTGAAGTCTCTTTTATATAGGCCTTAGTGGTCCCCTAATACTGTATCTGAAGTCTCTTTTATATAGACCTTAGTGGTCCCCTAATACTGTATCTGAAGTCTCTTTTTTATAGACCTTAGTGGTCCCCTAGTACTGTATCTGAAGTCTCTTTTATATAGACCTTAGTGGTCCCCTAATACTGTATCTGAAGTCTCTTTTATATAGACCTTAGTGGTCCCCTAGTACTGTATCTGAAGCCTCTTTTATATAGACCTTAGTGGTCCCCTAATACTGTATATGAAATCTCTTTTATATAGACCTTAATGGTCCCCTAATACCTTATCTGAAGTCTTTTATATAGGCCTTAGTGGTCCCCTAATACTGTATCTGAAGTCTCTTTTATATAGGCCTTAGTGGTCCCCTAATACTGTATCTGAAGTCTCTTTTATATAGACCTTAGTGGTCCCCTAATACTGTATCTGAAGTCTCTTTTATATAGACCTTAGTGGTCCCCTAATACTGTATCTGAAGCCTCTTTTATATAGACCTTAGTGGTCCCCTAATACTGTATCTGAAGTCTCTTTTATATAGACCTTAGTGGTCCCCTAATACTGTATCTGAAGCCTCTTTTATATAGACCTTAGTGGTCCCCTAATACTGTATCTGAAGTCTCTTTTATATAGGCCTTAGTGGTCCCCTAATACTGTATCTGAAGTCTCTTTTATATAGACCTTAGTGGTCCCCTAATACTGTATCTGAAGTCTCTTTTTTATAGACCTTAGTGGTCCCCTAGTACTGTATCTGAAGTCTCTTTTATATAGACCTTAGTGGTCCCCTAATACTGTATCTGAAGTCTCTTTTATATAGACCTTAGTGGTCCCCTAATACTGTATCTGAAGTCTCTTTTATATAGGCCTTAGTGATCCCCTAATACTGTATCTGAAGTCTCTTTTATATAGACCTTAGTGGTCCCCTAATACTGTATCTGAAGTCTCTTTTATATAGACCTTAGTGGTCCCCTAATACTGTATCTGAAGCCTCTTTTATATAGACCTTAGTGGTCCCCTAATACTGTATCTGAAGTCTCTTTTATATAGACCTTAGTGGTCCCCTAATACTGTATCTGAAGCCTCTTTTATATAGACCTTAGTGGTCCCCTAATACTGTATCTGAAGTCTCTTTTATATAGGCCTTAGTGGTCCCCTAATACTGTATCTGAAGTCTCTTTTATATAGGCCTTAGTGATCCCCTAATACTGTATCTGAAGTCTCTTTTATATAGGCCTTAGTGATCCCCTAATACTGTATCTGAAGTCTCTTTTATATAGACCTTAGTGGTCCCCTAATACTGTATCTGAAGCCTCTTTTATATAGGCCTTAGTGATCCCCTAATACTGTATCTGAAGTTTCTTTTTTATAGACCTTAGTGGTCCCCTAATACTGTATCTGAAGTCTCTTTTATATAGACCTTAGTGGTCCCCTAATACTGTATCTGAAGCCTCTTTTATATAGACCTTAGTGGTCCCCTAATACTGTATCTGAAGTCTCTTTTATATAGACCTTAGTGGTCCCCTAATACTGTATCTGAAGCCTCTTTTATATAGACCTTAGTGGTCCCCTAATACTGTATCTGAAGTCTCTTTTATATAGGCCTTAGTGGTCCCCTAATACTGTATCTGAAGTCTCTTTTATATAGACCTTAGTGGTCCCCTAATACTGTATCTGAAGTCTCTTTTTTATAGACCTTAGTGGTCCCCTAGTACTGTATCTGAAGTCTCTTTTATATAGACCTTAGTGGTCCCCTAATACTGTATCTGAAGTCTCTTTTATATAGACCTTAGTGGTCCCCTAGTACTGTATCTGAAGCCTCTTTTATATCGACCTTAGTGGTCCCCTAATACTGTATATGAAATCTCTTTTATATAGACCTTAATGGTCCCCTAATACCTTATCTGAAGTCTTTTATATAGGCCTTAGTGGTCCCCTAATACTGTATCTGAAGTCTCTTTTATATAGGCCTTAGTGGTCCCCTAATACTGTATCTGAAGTCTCTTTTATATAGACCTTAATGGTCCCCTAATACTGTATCTGAAGTCTCTTTTATATAGACCTTAGTGGTCCCCTAATACTGTATCTGAAGCCTCTTTTATATAGACCTTAGTGGTCCCCTAATACTGTATCTGAAGTCTCTTTTATATAGACCTTAGTGGTCCCCTAATACTGTATCTGAAGCCTCTTTTATATAGACCTTAGTGGTCCCCTAATACTGTATCTGAAGTCTCTTTTATATAGGCCTTAGTGGTCCCCTAATACTGTATCTGAAGTCTCTTTTATATAGACCTTAGTGGTCCCCTAATACTGTATCTGAAGTCTCTTTTTTATAGACCTTAGTGGTCCCCTAGTACTGTATCTGAAGTCTCTTTTATATAGACCTTAGTGGTCCCCTAATACTGTATCTGAAGTCTCTTTTATATAGACCTTAGTGGTCCCCTAATACTGTATCTGAAGTCTCTTTTATATAGGCCTTAGTGATCCCCTAATACTGTATCTGAAGTCTCTTTTATATAGACCTTAGTGGTCCCCTAATACTGTATCTGAAGCCTCTTTTATATAGGCCTTAGTGATCCCCTAATACTGTATCTGAAGTCTCTTTTATATAGACCTTAGTGGTCCCCTAATACTGTATCTGAAGCCTCTTTTATATAGACCTTAGTGATCCCCTAATACTGTATCTGAAGTCTCTTTTATATAGGCCTTAGTGGTCCCCTAATACTGTATCTGAAGTTTCTTTTTTATAGACCTTAGTGGTCCCCTAATACTGTATCTGAAGCCTCTTTTATATAGGCCTTAGTGATCCCCTAATACTGTATCTGAAGTCTCTTTTATATAGGCCTTAGTGATCCCCTAATACTGTATCTGAAGTCTCTTTTATATAGACCTTAGTGGTCCCCTAATACTGTATCTGAAGCCTCTTTTATATAGGCCTTAGTGATCCCCTAATACTGTATCTGAAGTTTCTTTTTTATAGACCTTAGTGGTCCCCTAATACTGTATCTGAAGTCTCTTTTATATAGACCTTAGTGGTCCCCTAATACTGTATCTGAAGTCTCTTTTATATAGGCCGTAGTGGTCCCCTAATACTGTATCTGAAATATCTTTTATATAGACCTTAGTGGTCCCCTAATACTGTATCTGAAGCCTCTTTTATATAGGCCGTAGTGGTCCCCTAATACTGTATCTGAAGTCTCTTTTATATAGACCTTAGTGGTCCCCTAATACTGTATCTGAAGCATCTTTTATATAGACCTTAGTGGTCCCCTAATACTGTATCTGAAGTCTCTTTTATATAGACCTTAGTGGTCCCCTAATACTGTATCTGAAGCCTCTTTTATATAGACCTTAGTGGTCCCCTAATACTGTATCTGAAGTCTCTTTTATATAGACCTTAGTGGTCCCCTAATACTGTATCTGAAGCCTCTTTTATATAGACCTTAGTGGTCCCCTAATACTGTATCTGAAGTCTCTTTTATATAGACCTTAGTGGTCCCCTAATACTGTATCTGAAGCCTCTTTTATATAGACCTTAGTGGTCCCCTAATACTGTATCTGATGTCTCTTTTATATAGACCTTAGTGGTCCCCTAATACTGTATCTGAAGTCTCTTTTTTATAGACCTTAGTGGTCCCCTAGTACTGTATCTGAAGTCTCTTTTATATAGACCTTAGTGGTCCCCTAATACTGTATCTGACGTTTCTTTTATATAGACCTTAGTGGTCCCCTAATACTGTATCTGAAGTCTCTTTAATATAGACCTTAGTGGTCCCCTAAAACTGTATCTGAAGTCTCTTTTATATAGACCTTAGTGGTCCCCTAATACTGTATCTGAAGTCTCTTTTATATAGACCTTAGTGGTCCCCTAATACTGTATCTGAAGTCTCTTTTATATAGACCTTAGTGGTCCCCTAAAACTGTATCTGAAGTCTCTTTTATATAGGCCTTAGTGGTCCCCTAATACTGTATCTGAAGTCTCTTTTATATAGACCTTAGTGGTCCCCTAATACTGTATCTGAAGTCTCTTTTATATAAACCTTAGTGGTCCCCTAATACTGTATCTGAAGTCTCTTTTATATAGACCTTAGTGGTCCCCTAATACTGTATCTGAAGTTTCTTCCCCGAAATTCAGCCTTGGTGCAGAATTACAGCCACTAGACCTTTCCTTAGGATGTGCCATTTCTGTGTCTGTAGCTTTAAATGCTATTGATGAGGAGAGAGGGGGGGGGCAAGGTGGAGGGTGGGGGTGTGGACTTGACCAACTGCCACTTTGCTCGTTTGAAAGCCATGATGTCTCTCTCTCTTATGGGTGGGCCAAATTCTCTGGGTGGGCAAAGCAGAGAAAGGGGAGGTAACCTTGCTCCTTATGACCTCATAAGGAGAAGATTCCTGATTGGTCCATCTGAGCTTTCATTTTCTCAAAGGCAGAGCAGGATACCCAGGGCTCGGTTTACACCTATCACCATTTCTAGCCACTGGGGGACCATAGGCAGGCTGGGGGAACGCATATTAATGTTAAAAAACCTCATAAAGTGAAATGTGAATTGCGTGAATTCCCTGCTACTTGAAAACAGAGAAGATGGCTGCTGGTGCTGGAGAACAGCAGTCTTTGGAATCGGCTTTGGCCGTGACTCTGGAAGACTTGGAGTTAAGCACTGAAATCATTCTTAAAAAAGGAAGATGTGTTCAGAGTTTTGCCGACCGGAAGGTTTAATCTATCAACTAGCGTTGCTCTGGTTGGCTATTTCAGAATGTGAGTCTGTGTGCTACTTAACTTCACAATGCATCAGATGTGTCAGAGCAGAACGGTCTCTCGCCCCCCCCCCTCCTTCTCTCAGTCCGTCTGCTGGTCCGTACCTTCAGACAGTTTTTACTGGTCCTGCAGCTGGAGGGGGAGTGAGATGGCAACTGACACAAATGAGGCGCCGTGTGGCACAAAACAGAACTCCAACAAGCATTATTTGTTCTTTTATTAATATTATCACTTGGAGTGAATATCAATAATTATAAAACCACATTTCTTTCCCTTATGCAGGTTTAACTCTATAAAAT
This sequence comes from Perca flavescens, assembly GCF_004354835.1. Classification (NCBI taxonomy): domain Eukaryota; kingdom Metazoa; phylum Chordata; class Actinopteri; order Perciformes; family Percidae; genus Perca; species Perca flavescens. Next base: position 2,446,687 of record NC_041333.1, read on the forward strand.
CCATACAAATTGTGCTAAAACGGAAACACTTGTTTTTTAATTAACTGTTTTCAGACCGAAATCTAACCTGTATTGGTTTCAATATAACCAATAAAATAAGTATTAAACAAAAATTATGTTGTAAGTTATGTTGTAACCCAAAGTAATACCACTCGCTGTCTGGTAGTTCTAAAAATCATTAAAAATTAAAGTTTTTAGGCCTATAGAACAAACCTAAGTACTTGTAATTTGACCTCTATTTATCCAATCTGTTACCTGATATGGGAAACATATCACCTTCTGTAATTTATGACAAAAACTATATCAAAATCATTGCTGAACCATTTACTGTACATGCACAGCTCCTGTTTTTCTCTTATCTCTGAGTGTGTGTGTGTGTTGCTATGGCCTTGCTGCTCTGTAAGCTTAGTCTACAGTGAGGGCTAACCAATCACCTCACTGAGTGGCTCTTTTGCTCTCATTGTGTTTGTTAGCATGTCATCAGGAATTTGTGCCTTTTACATAATACGTTACCAGTTGGTCCTCACACAGTGGTGTGTCTGGTGGGTGTCCTCTTTACCCAAGTCCAATGTGTGGAGGTGCTGTAAACAAAATTTCAAAAAGGGTGACAGGTCAAGTCGCTTGCGCGTGCACATTCTATACCTCAGTACAATAAGCAGAGCTTTTGTCAAATGTAGGCATGTTGCATTTTGAATGCAAACCACTATACTTGAGATTTTGGTAGGAATTCTCCATTTTGGAATTATTTCAGTAAGTAGGGCTTTGGCTCCTACACTAGCTGACAGTAGTTTTGATCCAAAAAGAAATCATTTGTGAACCAATGTTGCTTCAACACTGTGAAACAACTGTTTTTCCCTCAATTGTATTTCCATCATCCTAATCATACTTTTTACACCTGGTTTTAACCCATGTGTCAACTTTGCAAAATTTAGGAAAGAAAAAGCTGGATAGCTTTCTGTTAGGAAGAATGAGCTCTACTGCTTGTACTGAGAGATGAGATGGCAGAGGTCCAAATCGGATAGCATCAGAAACACCTACAACAGAGAAGCCCACACGGTTAGGCCACTGCTAGAGTCTCTGGAAGAAGAACTGTTAACCTAAAAAAAAAATGAAATCGGGGTTAGTGAGAGGTGTGTCAGAGAGGTCAGGTCATGGTATTCAGACCACCTTTAGCTCTGCAACACCATTGTTTCTCTCTGTCAAATGGTGTGTGGAGAAGAAAATCAGGGTTAAGAACAGTGCATCTGTTAGAGTGACATTTTGCAATCTAACAGAATAGTAATATCTAAGGTACCTGGTCACAGAGAGTTTTATTCTGTTCCCACACAATGTGTGACACAGAATGTGGAACAGGGCGTATTTAATGCTTCGAGTGGCAGAATCAAGTTTAGCAGATAAATTTGCAACCGGACGGAGTTTTGTCGCTGTGGTGTTGCAGCAACACAGAGTCATGCAGCTCTTGTGCTTATCAACGGTCTGCATAAACTGTTTTTAGGGATCTGGCAGTCCCAGCGTCGGGGAAGCCAGTTTCATATTCACAAACGCTTCATTAGCTTCGGCAGCAAAAAGTCTTACAGTGACCTCAGGAACGTGTACAGACATTTTATGTGACAGGCTCAAGTAAAAAAAATCCTAATCATTAACACTAAACTGAAAAAGCTGCTATTCTGGTTATTTTACATAAAAACAGCACTGTACCAAAAAACTCTCTCGAGGAAGGAAAAAGCAGATGCAGCCTTGAGAGATGTAGAAAAAACACAAGCTGGGCTCTTTAAAAACTATATTGGTTGTCAGTCAAGCATACAGCTACAACCCAGTCAGTATCAGTCCAAATCAGATGTGAGGTTGTCAAACTGTCATTATGTCTCTAAAGACATTCTTCATCAGGCCCTGTAGTAACATGAGCTGTGTAATGCAGGTTGTCAGGTTTCATGCAGTCAGAGGCAGGGCTGATTACAGACGCCGCCTCAGTGAGCTCATTTTAGCCACACTGTGATTAACAAATGTGGTTTTGTTAGATGCATCATTACGAGAAATTCTCAATCCATCAGGTGTTGAGGTTAAGCCAATGTTAAAAGTGCACATTAAATCACTACCTGAGCAAAATAAGTAGACATAAACCAGACACCAAAAAAAAATGTCCCATGTATATGAGAAAGGAACAGAAAATTGTTCTTTTACTGTTTAACCTGTATTCCCAATTGACCAAATAGAATGACCACTGCACTTCAGTGTCAAATCTTTAGCTCTAATAATCATAAATAAATAATAATAATAAATAATAAATAAAGTTATGTGAGTGGAACCCTTTTAACTTTACCCTCAGTAGTAGGCATTTTCTTCTAGGTTTCAGAAGATAACATACTAAAATGGTTTAACTGATTAGATTCTTTTTTCAGAACTTTCTAACCTATCAATTGTCCCTAAATAGAAAAAACAAAAAACAATGTATCAGTGCTAAGAATTTCTTCATTGCATGAAGCGAGTGTGTGTGTGTTTTTTAGCAGTACCTTCCTTATCAGCTTTTGGACTCAGTCAAATTGAGGGACAAGTGTTGTTCTCTGTCTGAGGTGTTTTTAGCTTTTTCTTCGGGCAATTACATACCCAATGTCCAAAGTCCTTGCAGTACAAACACTGGTCTCGGTTGTAGGGCTCATTATTTTGCCCACGGTACCGCCTCGGCACCCTCTGCCGTGTCTGGGGCCTCTCTGTCTCGACCACGTCCTTCGTGGGAGCGGCCTTTTTCGGGTCCGCGCTCCATATGTTGCCCACCAGCCTGTTGTAACATACACACAAACGCTTCAAACATGGTTTTCTCACGTACTCGTTTGTCTTTCCACCCGATGCAGAGAGTTGAGTCCGTGTCCTCTTCGTCCCTCCGTTTCTCCAACTTGTCCTTCTGAACTGATGAGGAAGTTATTGGTGTAGGTGTGTTTTTGCAATCTTTCCCTGAATCATACCTTTAGTTTTTCCTGTACTCAGTAGCTTTAAATCCTCTTAATTTTGTCTTTTTCATTAGTTTTTTCTCTTGTTTTCCCAATTCCTGTTTGAATATTTTCAATTTGCCCGAATTTAAAGGAAAACCCTAAATCTTTCGACCAATACGGACAATCCAAACTTTTGAGCCGTATTTTCGCACCATGTCATCTATGGAGCTAAATCGGGGCCAAATGTTTTGTTCATTCGAAAAAAATATATATAGTTGAAAAAATAAAGCTTGAAATTGAAAATTTAAGTTTTGGTCAAAACTTGGAAAAAATAAAACCATGTATTTGAACTAAAAATAAGTGTACCAATTTTTCTTTCAGTTTGAATAAAATATAGATTCAATTCTGGAATTATTTTGAATAAATTATAAATTTTCATTTTTCACTTTTATATTTGTTTTCAGTTCCACATTTCATGTTTTCAGATTCAAAAGTTATTTTTTTTTACGGCTTCAAATCTTTTTTTACGGCTTCAAATCTTTTTTTTTTTCGGTTTCAGATCTGTTTTTCACTTTCAGATATTTTTTTTCGGTTTGAGACTTTTGGCCCTGATTTGGCGTGGGGGCGTGGCTTCAACTCAGAGGGGCGTGGCATTATGAGTGACAGCCTATCAAAGAAGGCAGAAGACTCCTCTTTCATGTTGACTTCAGGAAATGGTGTTACTGTGAGAACTATGACTGAATGCTTTCTATCCACTATATACATGTGATGTTTACTTAAACTGATGCCAGTGACAAAGTTCCATTTAAAAAATGTTTTGGACAACAAATGGTACCAATTACATTATAAGAGCAATAAACTGTGCCAGATTGTGCAGTTCAGCAGGAACAATGACTTCTCCCACTTCCATGTATGACTTATAGCACCACAGTATTCACTGGCACCAGCCCACAGGTAGGACATGTGAAAGATATTAGCATTTTTGAATAGATACTTTGCGACGTTATCCCCTCAGTGGCATTTTTTTTTTGTGTGATTAACACATAAAAGGAAAATAGGTGGACAGCTGGACAAAGCTGGCAATCAAGCATCGCTAGCACTAAAGTTAGCATTAACTAACGTTAGCTTCACACTAGCTGGTGTTTTTACACTAATTTCAGTGTCCAGCTCAAGTTTTTTTTACTTTAACGTGTATTGGTCTTTGTTAACCTCGGTTTGTCAGAATGACCATAACTTGACACTGGCTGCAGTGAAGAAGGTCTCCTTTTATAGAGTAGACAAATATGACTTTACATTAATGCTCTGACCTGATAAATTACGTTTTACACTATAACGTTACATGTAACAGCATGACAGTTATGCCTTACAAAATATGCCAAGTGGGCAAACTTTGAACCATTTTAAACAAGTCGTGGGCAGTGACAATATGTGTCGGCTTTGTTGAATGCATTAAGTGCGGCACGCTGTCGCCTACAACAGCAAATAAAACGGGGACTTGGATGATGAACAGACACATGAAGCAGGCTTGCCGTGGCAGAAAAGATGATAGTCAGCCTTCAACGTCCTCTTACTTCTCCAAGCGTGAGGGCGAGGCAAGCCCTCACAGAGAAATACGTTGAGTTTTTTTTTTTTTAAGTTTCTTCATTCAGATCCATTTGCAATCCGTTCCATTCTGAATAAACAAACAGCGCAGTTTACATGCTTCGTCCTTGTTGCATTATTCATTAATATCATTTTAAACAGATTTCAGATTTTCAGTTCAAACAACTCTGAATTGTATGAGAACGTCAGACGTATTAAAAAAGTGTCGGGTTAAAATCGGGCTCATGATTCCAGTTAATGTGTCGGGCCGGGCTTGGACACAACGCGCACGGGCTCGGGTTGGGTCGGGCTTACTCTAAATACATTCATGGCTAATAACTGTGAAACAGGTTGACACAATGCTATCCCTAACTTCACCACCAGATGTCCTCAAAGAGTTCTGAAGCTTCGAGTAGTGAACCTTTTTTCGATACAATTGGCTTGAAAGCTTCACTGCTTCAGAAAGCTTCAGTTCGCCATCACTACTATTTTCCCTTTATGTGTTAATGACAAAAAAATGCCACTGCGGGGATAATGTCCCAAAGTATCTATTCAAAAAGGCTAATATCTTTCACATGTCTTACCTGTGGGCTGCGCCAGCAGGTTGCCTTGGCGGAGCGGACGCTATGCTGACTGCCGAGTGAATACTGTGGTGCTACATTCAATGTCATACATGGAAGTGGGAGAAGTCATTGTTCCTGCCGAACTGCACAATCAGTTTATTGCTCTTATAGTGTAATTGGTACCATGTGTTGTCCAATACAATTTTTTAAATGGAATTTTGTCACTTGCATCAGTTTATTAAGTAAACATCACATGTATATAGTGGATAGAAAGCATTCAGTCATAGTTCTCACAGTAACACCATTTCCTGAAGTCAACATGACAGAGGAGTCTTCTGCCTTCGTTGTTAGGCTGTCACTCATAATACCACGCCCCTCTGAGTTGAAGCCACGCCCCCCACGCAAAATCAGGGCCAAAAGTCTGAAACCGAAAAAAAAATTATCTGAAAGTGAAAAACAGATCTGAAAACAAAAAAAAAAAAGATTTGAAACCGAAAAAAAAGATTTGAAGGCGTAAAAAAAAAGTTTTGAATCTGAAAACATGAAATGTGGAACTGAAAACGAATATTAAAGTGAAAAATGAAAATTTATAATTTATTCAAAATAATTCCAGAATTTAATCTATATTTTATTCAAACTGAAAGAAAAATTGGTACACTTATTTTAAGTTTGAATACATGGTTTTATTTTTTCCAAGTTTTGACCAAAACTTAAATTTTCAATTTCAAGCTTTATTTTTTCAACTATATATATTTTTTTCAAATGAACAAAACATTTGGCCCTGATTTAGCTCTATAGTCATCCACCACGGTTCCCGTAGGGATGTGTGACCCGGATCTGCCCGACCCATCACCCATTTTACTGGGAAGAAGTACTTCTATCCGACTTACAATCGTCACTGTAAGGCCAGGTTTCTATCTTATTTCGGAAAAACCCAAGCACAAAAAAAACTAAGTTTCTGAAAAACTGTTTATTAGATTTACTTCAAAACCTAATTAGATTTGTCCCCCGAAAATCTATAAAGCAAAGTCACACCCGTGCGTGGATCAGTTTTATGGTGCCAAAATGCTGCTAGAATGATCACAATTAGGCCTATCTATTTACACAAACATAAAAGACTAGGCCTACCCAAAATTAATACAAACAACCCCAAAGTGGTTATTCTATTTTAGTGTCAGTTTTTGTTTCTTGAAGTTTACTACAGCCAATTCAAATTACGCTTAATTCAATTTAAATTAGAGTGTGATCTTACCCTGCTGCGTGGAATTGCTTCCATCTTAATAGATCAGTGTTGGGTCAGTAGAGGCCCCCGTGGTTTCTGATCCTCTCTCTCTGAATGCTTTTTGGGCGAGGTAGAGGCGAAGATCGTTGGATCTCGGATCGCGAGTCCTCAGTCTGACCCCTGCACATGATCCCCATTCTCGTCGCCATGTTTGTAGTGGAAGTTTCCTTTGCAGCAGGGGGAAGAGTTTTCAAAGTTTAGTAAATTGAAACAAATAAGACAGACTGAGACTAAAACCAAATTGGGTTTTTGTATTTTATTAAAAAAAGATATATTTGCAAATATAGGATCAACATGATTTCACAAAAGGCCGCAGCCCAGTGTGGAGTCAGTTTCTCCAATGAGTGAACAGAAACACCAGGCTTTTATGCATCTTCAGAGTGACAACACACACGCACTTGGCTTAGTATGATGCTACAATTTTGACAGGCAATCTGATACACGTGAAGACAATCAGAGAAATACAAGAGACATCTTGGAGTCATCTCACCTCCTCCTCCCTGTATGACTTTCCCCCCCCCCCCCGTTACATCTTAACTGGCATGGGAAAACTAGAGATAGTTTTAGGGTGACCTTGTACCTTTATCGGTTCAGGCTAACAGTGCTCACATAATGTTCCAGACTGGGTGTCTCACAATTAAACCCCTCAGATTGAGCCCTGCCAAAATCTGGATGTGGGTCTGGCTTGTCAGGCTAGAGCTGTATAGTAACGAAGTATAACTACTTCACTACTGTACTTAAGTACTAAAAGGCTGTATCTGTACTCTACAGGAGTATTATTTTTTTTTCTCCTACTTCCACTTTTACTTGAGTACATATTTTCGATACTTTTACTCCGATACATTTTTCATGTGCTGCATCGTTACTCGTTACTGTTGTGAATTCCTCACGCTACGGAGACTGTAGGTTACAGTGTGTGTAGTTACGGCTACGTTAGTTATGTACGAGATCGCCTCGCGTTTCTTTTCATTACGGCGATCGCCTGTTCAGAAGTCAGAGACGATGTAAGTTTGTACTCTTTCTATTTAGCTATTGTTGCAGCAGATGAAGCTATTCCTGAGTTGTTTCAGTCTGAAATGAGTACTGAATGTTAACCATTTCACCTTTTTGGGTTTATTTCAGAAACTTTCTTCATATTCAGCAGTGTGTAGCTTGTGACTGCCTGTAATGCACCTGTCTTAATACCAAGTAAAAAGTTGAACTCCAACATTATGATATTCAAAATTTGACTGCTTTCTTTAATAACCACATAACACAATACTTGTACTTTTACTTTTAGTACTTGAGTAGTACATTTTAAAATAAACTACTTGCAATACTTAAGTACAAAAAATGTTGAATACTTTAGTACTTCTACTTAAGTGGGGTGCTTAAAGAGCACTTCAACTTCTACTCAAGTCACTTTTTTGATAGAGCACTTTACTCAAGTATGGATCTCTAGTACTTTATACACCTCTGCCAGTAACACTTAGGGGAAATGTAGTAAAGTAAAAGTATACATTTTATTTAGGAAAAGTAGTGAAGTAAAAGTGAAAGTTTCAAAATATATATAACGAATAGGGCTGGGCAAGTTAACGCGTTATTATTGCGTTAACTCATTAATTAATTAACGCCGACAATTATTTTATCGCACATTAACGCAGTTTTTATAAAAGTCTGTTGCTCACAGGCTTTTATTTTGTAAAAGTCTGTTGCTGCGCTTACAGGAACTGGAAAAGAAAAGAATTGGCGGATAAACAAACCAACAAACATGGAGAAGGGTACGGAACTTTTGCATGGCCATTTTCATTTTAAAGTTCTTCCAGACGGCGCAGTCGACAGAACCAAAGTTATTTGTAACCACTGCAAAGTTGAATTTTCTTATCACGGAGTACTTCCAGTCTGAAATATCACCTATATGCAATACACACAGTTGATACCACCTAACTACGTTAGATGCAGCGTGTGGGAGAAGTATAGATAAACAAAGGCAAGAGAAGCTAATGAATGCCATAGCGAAGTGGATAGCTACAGACTGCAGGCCCATTAGTGTTGTGGAGGACGTCGGACTAAGAAACATTCTGAGAATCGCAACAAATGACGGCAGGTATGAGATTCCCTCAAGACGCACCATCACGAGAAGAATACACCAGTTGTATGAAAAGGAGAGGACTGCAAAAGCGACAAGTTTACAACGTGCACCCGCTGTTGCTCTCACTTGGGACTACTGGACATCACTGGGTAACCTTAATTACCTCGGAGTTACTGTTATGATTGTGGCTCAGGATTTTGTGGCCAGTTTTTATATATATATATATATAGATATTTATATATAAGAGATTTACACTAAATATTTTTTTTTCGTTCATATGGCAGAACATTTAAAATAAAAAAATGTTCACTACTTTTGAATTCATTATTGGATTTTGCATATAATAATGCGATTAATCGCGATTAATCAGGGAAATCGTGCGATTAATCGTGATTAGAACTTTAATCATTGCAGTCGTTACGTGAACATTTGACTTAAGTATAGTACTGTAACAAGTATTTGTACTTTGTTAAATTACAACACTGGTTTGCTATAAACCTAAATTGTGAAATTAAAAATAACTAGTAGAACCTCATGTGAAGCCATATTTAGCCAACAGTTCAGGTTCAGTACATTACCATAAGCTATAGAAACAGGAAGGTGTGGTCTCGCTGAAAAGAAAATACTTTGTCTGCTGAATGATTTAGGTGAGTCAATTTCATGTTTTATTGCTCATTATGAGATCATTTATAGGCTATTTGCTTTAGTAAAATGTCCTTAGTTTCTGTTGGGTTCTTCTGGATGAATGACATAGAATGTAGAAAATAAGTCTATGATGAATGATTTTAAGAAATGTGAGCGTTTTTGGAAGGCAATCTTTTGTTTGGCTGATTTCATGTCTTGGACAAAAGACAAAGTTCTTTGTTTTACAATGTACTGTATGAAGGTATGTTCATGTCTCTCCACTGCAACAGTTCTTTGTGTGTCTATGTGGGACGGGCACTACATGTGACACAATACCTATAGTTTAAACGTTTACTGTATACTGTACATTTACTTAATTGTGGCGCCACCTGCTGGTGGCCACCTCAAGGTTCCACAAACCACATTACAATAAACAACCAGAGATTACACTCACTTTTTAAGGCTATTTGCATAAACACAATACAATCGTGGAAGCCTAGCACAAGATAGGATACAAATCAGGCAGTTAGATAACACACATTCTTTGTACTTCACACTGTGAACTTCTGCACATTCGCTAAGCATTTAGAGCTTTAATATAATAAAAACTGCAAAATATATTGCATTTTTTTTTTTATAAATATTTTGTCACATTTTTATTGTACATTATACTATTTTATATCTGTTTCTTGACCTTTGTAGTACTTGCTTTTTATTTTCTCTGTTTATTGTTATGCCTCAAAACACAAAGGTAAATTCCTATGTGAAAACGTACTTGGCAATATACGCCCACTTGTTTCTAGGTAAACAAAAAACTCCTGCAGGGCATGGATTCGTTAACTCTTTTGAAATCACAGACATTAAGCTGTTTTTGGAACTAATAAACTACGTAAAAGCTCATCATTGTAGCACGTTTGATTTGAGTTCATATGTTGCTGCTGGTCATTACCAGAGTCCAACTTTATATTGTTTATCCAGAGGTAGCTTCACTTCAGACAACGAATCAGAAACTGAGTAAAAATCTGGTTACCATTTAGTCCTCATTTCCAGTTTAGAATAGCTTTTCCACTGTACTGTTGAAGTATAATTTGACAGCCGAAATGAGAACAGGAAACAGCTGTGTGTTATGTTGCACTTATTCAGTTGTGCAGCCACCAGCTATTCTTTTTAAATGAAAAATCTCAACCCCCAGAGTGTTTGAATTATTTATGTGTTCACTTGAACAGCTACATGTTCTACACATTGGGTCTTTGATAATTGACAGGTAGCCTTGGGAGATGTTAAGGTAACTTAAATTAGAAGAAAAAAACAAACTTCTTAAAAAAAAACGACCTTTATTGAAGACATTCTTGAATGTCAACAGCTGTTTTTGATATTAGAGTGGTATTCAAAGAACAATAAAAAGACATCGGTACAGCACATAAAAAAATATTTTTCAAATGAAGAAAAATACACTACCAACTCAGAAATCTCATTTGTGAGTTGTAACACCTAAAGACTAGTTTCTTTCATTTCGATGTTTAGGCCTCCTAATATGGCAGGGGATAAAGAACTACCACTAGAAAATCTCAAACTTAAGATATGTAGTGTTAACTTTACAAAAAAAGAAAAATAACACTGTACATCTTAAAAACATTAAATATACACATGTTCTTGTCAGTCTGACTCATATTTCAAGATGGTGTATGGAGTATATTAGGGTTATATGGCATAAACAAAACTTCAGGTCCCATGCCTAGGCAATCTATTCATCGTCGTCATCATCGTCGTCGTCATCTTCCTCTTCATCGTCGTCATCATCATCTGCTGCAGCAGCAGATGCCGTTTCCACTGTACCCTTTGTACGGTAAGCAACGATATCCTGTGGAGAGCCCAACAAAGTGTTTTAGCAATAGAGAGAGACCTATTCTTTTACATGCTTCAAAAGTAAAATAAAAGCTTGAAAACAAAATGTGATTTTTATTTTTACAAAAACAGCTTTGTCTATTTACCTTGTCATATTTCTCCTTCAACTTGGCAGCCTTCCTCTCATACGGCTGCTTGTTCTCTGCTGATGAGCTGTTCCACATCTCTCCCAACTTCTTTGCCGTGTCCCCAATGGTGAGTCCAGGATGCTCGCTTTTTACCTTGGGGCGAAAGTCTGCGCAGAATATGAAGAATGCAGACCTGTGGGGAAAAATGTTTCAAATAAGATATCATAATCCACTTGACACTTAGTGTCATAAAAAAATGGTGTGGAGCAAGTTGATTATGATACATACGGTGGCCTCTTGGGGGCATTAGGGTCCTTGAATCGCTTCCTCTTCTGGCCCTTGGGGGGATCATAATTCTTCATTTCCCTCTCATAACGCACCTTGTCCTGTTTGGCCATATCTTCAAAATTGCCTCTTTCTTTCTGTGACATTGTCTTTGGGAAGACAAGAACAGTTTCAAACAATCTTGAAAACATACACTTCTTGAAAGAAAATATTGGATTCAGAGAATAAAAAAAAAAAGATTCCAATATTGGGAGTCATTTATTTTTTTAATGAAAAAAAGAAAAAAAGATTCAAATATTGAGAGTAATTTATTTTACCTTCCATCGCTCAGAGCATTTCTTGGAGAACTCTGCAAAGTTGACAGACGCTTCAGGATGTTTCTTCTTATGCTCCTCTCTGCATGTTTGCACAAAGTAGGCATATGAGGACATTTTGCCTTTCGGCTTCCTCAGATCCTTTCCCATCTTGGATCGCTAAATAGAGAAGAGAGAAAACATGTTTTGAGATAAATGTATCCAAGTCTAATCATACAGCAGCATTGGCAATATTTAAATATCTCCCTAGTCAATTGGATGCCTCTTGCTTTGTCAGTTCCATCTATTGTGGTGGGGGGGGGGAAAGAGAGGGTGTCCGGGATGACTAATAAGCTATTGTATGTAGAGGCCAACATGATGCTTCCTTTAATACTAGCTACACTCAATAACACATTTCGTTTACTGATACTTTACTTCCAGCCTGAATTCACGGTGATATATTACAGAGTTAACGTTAGTGAAAACAGCACAGTGCGTTAACGTTGCCTCTACTATTTAGCTAGTAACGTTAGCCTCCCATTTAAATACCATGTAGCTAGATAAATACATAAAAATTAGCTTCCGCCGCCTTTGATTGTTCGCTAGCTGTTAGCCATTGTGGCTCCGCTCTTGCGGTGTGTCCTCTTGATTTTCGCGTTAGCCTTTTAGCTAGACTAGCTAGCTTTATCGAGCTGGCATGACACAGTGCTCATTTCATGAGACGATTATTAAAATGGCTGATTTGATTGCAAACAATGGCTAGCGGACAGCTATCACACCCCACCCGCCTCTTAACAGGCCTAATATTTAACCTCAATGGCCTGTATGGATAATGCAGATTAAATGATTCAAAGTTTCAATAAAAGTGGCGATGACGGCGGAGAAAGATGCTCCGCCTGCATCACTGCACCCGGCCGGCTGCCTCAGCACCAGTCAGCGGTATTAACCTACGTTCACCTTCTAGCTAGCGTTAGCTTTAATGATAGCAACACGGCCAGACCAATCAGCCACCATTACCATGCTAACATATAGCAGGCTAGCTATGTCGGCTAGCTCATAACACATTAGCGGACGTTACGCTAACCCGAGCGTAGTCGTTGATTTGGTCATTGGGTTAATCTATCGCCCCTTGTTTTTGGAAGCTAATGTCAGTGTTAGGTAACTACGCAGCTAGCTAAGTTAGCAAGATAGTGTTAAACATCAGCAGGGGCTTGATACCGTGTTAGGATCTTATCCAGCTCAGTCATGCAACGCAACATGTACGTTAAGGTTACAACGCCGTTGTATACTGTGCAAACCTTATCACAGACCACGGCTTCATTCATAACAACAAGTACATACTAGTCGCGTTGTTAATAAGTGACGTTAGCGTTAAACATGGATTATGCTTACCCCTGAAGCCAGCTTTACGTCGGTACGTATCAAACAATGGAAGAAGAAGCACCGTCTGTCGGTGCGCGGTCTCTCGGCTGTGAGGATGCCTCTGTGTTTGTCTTGTGTGTCGGGCTCCGGCTGTTGAACATTGGCTGCCGTCAACTCCTTGGAGTACCTTATTGGACACTCGCTGTCTCAGTCCTGCTTGTTGCAAGTAGTACAGTTGGTTGTCCAAAACACGACGGGGCGGTGGCGCTAAACTTGAATGTCGAATAGCCAGCGCCTGGGAAAGATTTAACGTAACGTTATGCAAGTATATTCAAATTGAGGTGGTACGTTAAACAAGCGCAGTCTTGTGTTGTGAAATAAATACCCATTGTTAAAGTAAAAGTAATACTACAATATGCAATTAACCCATTAGTATCAAATATACATAGGCCTAACTAATTTAAAGTGTTATAGGTCTATATATTTATTACCGCATTATCAACGTGTAAGCACCTGTAGCTGGTTAAGATGGATCTTATTTTATTTTATTTTAGGATTTATATTTATTTTGAGGGTTTAACGATTAATATTATTTAGTTATGTAGCAAGACTAAGTCTAGGAGTGAATTTTCCTTCTCTAAAATATATTTGTAGAAACTTACATATTTGGAAGATATGTATATCATGACTTGCAAAAAGATGAGTTTCCTGAAATAAAGGAGCAGATTGAGTGCAACTATGTGAAGTATGCTACTGTATACAATCCATCCTTCTATAAGATGATATGTTTTGTATATTTGATGTTTATCTGCAGAGTAACCGTAAAGTATAGCTGTAAATGTACAGTATTTCTCTCTGAAATGGCCAGAGTTGAAGATTATAGCATAGAATCAAATTGTACCACTGTCAGTAACAGATGTCAACCATATTGGGCATTGTTTAATTTTTAATGCAACATCTCCCCTACTGAGCAGCTGACAGTGGCCATTCAAATGTTGTAGGCTAGGTATCCATAACCACAGCACATAGAAACCGCCTGCAGCAGGGATCAGCTCTGCCTCTGCACATGAGAGCAATACCTGGACGCCAAACGTTCTAATTGTTATAGACACACAGGCTTAAATTTAGGATCCACAGTAAATTAAGTTTTTAATTTTTTTTTATTTTATTTTTTAGCAAGCCATCAATAAAGTGAACAGTCACCTGCAAATGGAAAGGTTTTCATTACACCGAAAACAACTACTGTAGCGCAAGGTACCGAAACAGTGGTCACCAATGGCAACCGAAGGTAATGTTAAACCAAGGATATGTAAAGATTGAAATGTGTTCACTAACTTGAAAGTAACTTAATTTTGTAACTTAAAAGTAACTTAACTTAGTTTTGAATGGCAAAACACATTATATTTAAGCAGGCCTCTTATTATTTTCTTATATTTCTATTATCTTGCTTTACTGTAATATGCTAGGTTTCTTAAATGTTGCGTAATTAGGCTATATGATCGACTGTGGTACATTATACTGTAGGCTTTATTTTATTTGGAATAATTCCATGGTATTCTTTACTTAGGGCTGTTGCAGAGTCATGTTTTGTTATCACTCCTGTAGTTATACTTTAAATCTTAACTTACAGCATTGTATTGTATTGTATTGCATTTTTTTGATTCCTACCTGTTGTTGTGAGTGTAATCAAAGGTGTTATTTTCACTGGTTATCCAAAATCCTATTTTTGTCCCCCTCACTTTTGTAGTTTCAGGATGACGTTCTTACTAAAGTCTCTCTGATTGTTCTCTTACTGAAAAAAGAAAAACTAGGACTGAACATAAAATAAGATAGTCAAGCACAGGTCTCTTTATAGTAAAGATGCAAGTACAACAAAATATCAGGTATCTTTTAAGGAAACTAAAAAAATATTTTAAGTAGGGTCACAATACAGAGGTTTATGTATCTGCATAATTTATTATTTGCTCGATTGATGTAAATGTGTTTTTTACTTCATAGTGCACCCTGCTCATTAACTGTAGCCACAGCGCTGTGAATTTAGGTCTGGCAATGTGAGATTACCTGTAGCCCAGAGTAACTGTTGAATACAACATATCAAGAATTCAGGGTTGCAATCTAATAGTAATTTTCTTCTAGAAGGAAAACAGTGGTGGGATCCATATGAAACATCTCATAGAAGACAATTTGTCTACTGTCCAAACTCAGCTGCAGAGATTCTGTTGTAAGTTCTATTCATGGGCTTCTGATAAAGTTCTGAATATGCATGCAGAATTTGCTTGTTTCTGTGTATGTGTAATTGTATGTCTATGTTGATGCATATTTAGGTGCCCAACGTCAACTTCATTTATAGGCTCCAATTCACAGTCTAGACCTTTTGGTTCAACTGTGTACAATAAGGATTTTTGCTGGAAGCCAGCCTGCAAACCTGAATGCATTCGCACAGGAACCGCCTCAGGGCACAGAAGAAACAACCCGCATCCCAGTCAGGTTGGTATTTAGGCTGTGTTAGCCTCAATTTTACATTCACAGTCAAATGCCATGCTTGACCTCTCACAGTGTATCGTAACCTTTAAATCAAGCTATTTTCCCCAAGTCTTTCATCATGTGGAGGCTGCCTAGGGACGCCACACAAAGCTCTGAGTATGTCAGCTTTCCTTGGAAATGTCCCCCATCTGAGGAGGAGATCTGTAAGGCCTTGACAGCACAGTACAGCTCCATCTACAGATGTGACTACATGGGTATGCCTCAAGGTAGGACAAGTCTGTTGGTTCAGTCTTGTGTATCTGAAAGCATGTCAGAACAGCTGAACTGCTGACATTCAAGCACTCAGGTGTGTCCAAATGAAACAATAATAATATTTCTCTCTACAGCTCATTTTCCTTTTGTTGTGGAACTTCTTTGACAGGACGTGTTCATATTAAACAAGCAGAAAGAAGACTTACACCTCTGCACAGCAGGCGTGAAATGCCGCTTTCTACTGATACAGAGATGAGGGACAATTACCGCCAGCCAAAGCAAAAACCTGAACTGCTGGACAACTACTCTCACTACAGCTGCAGCACACATCCTAACATGGCCTGTCGTGGTATAGGTACTGGATTCTAAAAATGAAATACTGATGTGAACACAGTTAAGAGTGCTTGCAATTTACCAAGCCTAATGCTGTCTATCAATTGCTTATCCTCTGTGTGTTGCAGTTCCAACTGTTGTGCAAAGGCACACTCAGCAGAAAAGATCCGATTTGGCCAACTACGACTGTGGAAAGAGAGTCACTGATGTCACATGTGTGATAAAGTCTCTGCTGCCCCAGGAGCTGCAGCAATTACACAGAATTTTACCTGAGGAGGGTTAGCATCAACTAATGCCTTTGAATGTTTCAGCATTTTGACAGGTTGCTTACTGATTTTTATTTGGACAGACAGCTAGTTCATGTTTTTTGTCTTTTGGCTTTGCAGAAAAGGAGACTGTAAGAACAGTTTTGAGTAAAGATGTGTACCCAAACAACAATGAGAAAGTGTGTAAACTCCCAGCGGTTGGGCTGAAGTCCTGCTCACCAGAGAGGATATCAAGCTGGCCAGGACCTCTCTGAACCTCATCGCTTATATTAGTTGTTTCTTTATCTGTCTTTGTATTTTGTGTGTTTTTATGTAATTTATTTTCATGGTAGGGGTAAAACTGTAATAAATAACATGACATAATATAACCAATATACATAAAAATTAACAGTGTCTTGCAGAATTAGATTGCCGTCATTTTTGTGTGGAACTTGTGTGTTGTGATAATTAAACATCTCTGCCTGATGAAAAAACTATTTGTCTGCCATGTTTCACCCCCCCCGGCCCTCCTTTTTTTCTGCTATCTAGCGTTATGCAGTATGTTCTATCTGCACAGAATATGACAAGCACTAAAACTTTATTATCTTTTGCTTTGTAAAATACTGTTTTGCAAGTCCTTCCAAAAGGAATATTATATTTTGGAATAATTTATTCATGTTCTTGGTAGTTGCAATTCAAATGTAACGTGCGTCAACATTAATGAGATGAATTAAATAATGATTACCTGAAGATTGCTAGTAGGGTAGCTCATTATGACAAGTAGGAAATATCCATCAGAATGGACTACTTGTTCTATAAATGCAGTTAAAAGTAGGGAAGCTTATTCTGTCAGGTAGGAAATATCTATCAGAATGCACTACTTCATCCATAAATGTAGTTTAAAGTAGAGCAGCTCATTCTGTCAGGTAGGAAATATTGCAACCCAGTCTCATGGCAGTTCGTGAAATAGTCATGTCATTTAGTCTATTGATTTGTGTACATTGACACGTTTATCAAATTTTTTTGTGGTGGCCAGCACGTTTTTTAAACTAATGTATTTCAATGGAAGCACTTTTTGTGATCACAGCACGACTAGGGTAGCGAGTAGCCTAGTATGAAATGCTGAAATTCCGCGTAGGGAGGTTGGTCGGGGGGGTGGATGATGGGTCAAACACAGGACTTTCAAGCCGGAGACCGGGGATCGTTTCCTACGTGTGACCTTTCCTTTCCTCGTTCTTTTCCTAAACCCAGCCGTCCCGTGTCCCTCAGAGACCGCGGATCATGTCCCGGCGTGTGACCTTTCCTTTCCCCGTTCTTCTTTTCCTAAACCCAACCTCTGTATAGATTCCCATTACGTGCTGACCACCACGAAAAAAACCCCGAGATAAACGTGTCCATGTACAAGAATCAATAGATTACAAATTACGTGACTTTTTTTCATTTCACAAACTGCCGTGAGACTGTGTTGAATATCTATCAGAATAGCCTACTTCCTCTATAAATGTGGTTAAAGTAGGGCTCATTATGACAGGTAGGAAATATCTATCAGAATGGACTACTTCCTCTATACGTGTAGATAATGTATTAAAGTATAATATAAACAGTGCAATTTATTGTTTCTTTTAAACAAGATTGAATATGGCTTTAACAAAGCTATTTCTCTCTTTGTAAGTGCAGCCTTCTGTCTTTAGTTTTGCAGTCCCAGTTGTCACTCTTGGTATCTTAGTTACCATGGGGCCACCTGCTCTCCTAATGTGTAATGTTAGAGCGAGTGTCAGGTAGACTAATGTGAGATCTGTCTTATTAACATCTGTTTGGGCGTCTGAGGAAATGTGCTGCACTAAAGTCTGCTTTTTACATCACATCAACCTTTAAGATACACCATCTAACAAGGATGCCATTTGGCAAAAAGACCCGCTCTTCTTCAGCTTCAGGAAGATTAGAAACCCAACATGTGACCAGGTAATCTGCTGCTTTGTTGCTCTCCTTACCACCAGTTTAAAATCACACGTCTTTGTGGAGTTTTGTTAATACCAGTTTTATCTTTATTTCTAGAGTTTTAATGTCTGGATAAGGGATAATAAGACCATAGGTTGAGGCCTTGCCTTGTCATATTCAGACAATGTTTACTGTTGTCATGGTGCTTGAGTTGCATCTGTGGCAACACTGAGCAGTTACCATGTAGTACAGGAAGTCTGGTCACCTGGAACTTACACTCCAAATAGATTGATGAGTATTTTACAATTTAAAAAAAAGAGTCTGTAACCATGTTGGCTACCTAGCGTCAAGTAATAATAAGGATCAACAATAATGATCTTCTGATATACATTTAATGAGTGCAGAAAAACAATGTTTACCCATAATAACAATGCACTATAGGAACGGTGCATGCATTTAATCAAAACAACATCTCAAATCCTCCAGCATCCTGTCTGAACTGTGGAGTGCAGGGGAGAGGACGAGAAGCACTTCTGGGCCAGGCTGTCGGGGTGAGAAAGTCACAGATGACTTCTCAGCACCAAGACGAGGGGGTGTCAGCGAGGACAGACAAGAACAGCCTGAATGGTTGGTTCGAGAGCTGCTGAGACAGAACAGGCGGAGACACTCTGTCACACTTGGAGATGAGTTTCAAATCAAGAGACGACAACACAGTATTGACTTAACTCTCAGACTCTGCAGCCTCAAGGTACACAACATATATTTAAATGTGAAATCAGACAAGTAAATGTGAAATATTTCAACCTATCCCTGCATCTGAAAAGTTATAGTAAATATGGATTATTTCACTGCAATGGTTTTCCCATTGAGTCTACATTCTTAAAGTTGCTGCTTTTAGCCTCAAGGTGTCACTAGAGTGCTACATTGGTTCACTCACCATTATAAAGACTCTTTCCAAAGTGCTTAAACTCAACTACAGCTGAAGCACATCTCACTCACAAGGTGAACGGCAGAATAAATGTAAGGTAATGTCAAAAGTGCCATTTTAAATCAAGTTGATGATCAGTTTACTTGCAGCATGACAGTGCATCGGGCAGGACAATCTGTACCACAGCCAGGGATGCCCATGTTTCAGGCCAAAGTAAAACCAACATAGTTGCTGGGCCAACTACTTAAAAGGACCCCTATATATTCAAATTCAAGCTTTCTGACAGGAATGATGGACTGATAGGAGGCTGGAGTTTCAGTTGCAGATGTCAGTCACACTCCTGCTTAATGTAATGAGCAATGTGCCATGAAGGATTAAAGTTCTAATAAAGGGATTTGGAAAGCAGTGGAGGTGATGTGAACACCTTCAGCACTTCCATCTCTTTGACTGATAAAACAATTATCTCTGCAATTCAGCAGAGATACCCTCGACTCTAGTAACATCCATGAGGAAGTAGGCTGTTTATCCCTGTTATTTATTAATGATAGTCTAGTTTGAAGAGTGTCATGGATCAAGGACCCGTTGCTAGGAAACCGTGGCAAATTGTAGAGAGGCCATTAACACCATGAGAGCATGGCCCATCATCAGGCCTTGAGCAAGCATCTCAGAGACATATCATAGCCAGTGATGGCTTGCAGTGACCTTTACAGATACTCATTAATACTCAGAGGTGGAGCCCTAATCATGTGTGTTGATAATTACATAGTATTAATATCTCCTCTCTAGCACTCAAACTTTGTGAACTGCCTGGTGAGTAGACTGAAAAAAATTGGAAGGAGCATTTTTACCAGTAAAACTTTATTACTGGTATTATTGTGCTATTTTCTTAGAATTATTATTATTATTATCAACCTGTAATATTAATTGGCTCATGTCATCATCATATAATGTCCCCATTCTTCCTTTCCAATAAGATTGATGAGACGATATCACTCGACAACCTCCAGAAATTGAAACAAGCATTTGAGGTACTGTATGAAGTACATCTTTTTGAAATCACACTGACAGTCTGACTATTCATTTCTGGAAGATTTGATTGTATTTTTCCCTGTAAAGGATTTTGAAATGGGTGGCTTGAGATCCATTGATGCGAAGAATTTTGGCCATATAGTAAAGAAGTGTTTGGGTTTGCCGAAGACAGTAAGACAGTGTGACATTTCTCTTCATAGCTTACTCTCTCTCTCTCTCTCTCTCTCTCTCTCTCTCTCTCTCTCTCTCTCTCTCTCTCTCTCTCTCTCTCTCTCTCTCTCTCAGATTCTCACATCTCTGCGTTCTCTGTCTCACTTCTTTGCATTTGACAACAAGCTTACCTGAATAATTTTAACTTTATTCTTTTGTTCTTTGAATTTCACAGAGCAATGCACATATTCAAGGGTTATTTAAGAAGATTGATTATTCAGGCCAAGGAAGGATTTCATGGGTGAGATGAAATTCATATTTGTTTCTTATGGAGCATGCAGCATTTTATTAAAGAGACTGCCTTAGTTATGACACTTCTCTTTCATGCTAAAACCAGTAATAAATTGCAATAAAAAGTTAGGCCACTATGATGTGATGATATTTTGACAACTGTAATGCAGTAAGGATTTGTAGCAAGTGTAACTGGAACTCACTGGAACTCATTAGCTTTTCTAATGCCAAGTTGACTGTGCAATAACACATTTGTCTTGTGTGGACTCAAAGGAGATTGTGTCCCAAGTGATAGCCTGCATTGTATTCACTCTTGACTCTTAACTTATTGATCTTGTCAGTGTTTTTTCTTCAGCTGGATAATTAGTAGATTTTAACAGGTTTTATGGATTCTAAAGCTGAAAAATAATGTCCTGGTTTGCAAATTTTAAAGAAGTGATTGGAAAATATTTCCAGTTAGTAACACATATATTTCCAGTTAGTTAAATATAAGACAGTGAATGACTTATCTGTCATAAAGTATGACAAAAATCAAACAAAAATCTGACTTTAAATAAGGTTAGTAAATTAATAAAAGCCTACAGAAATTACACAGAATTTCTGATTTTGATTGATAAAATGTATCTATGGTTATAGATGACCATCCAAAGTGTGTGTAAACACTTATCTCCAACATGATCCCTGATGTCACCACCATTTCTATTAGACTACTTTTAATTTGAAAAGCATGTTGTGGTCATTTCTAGATTGACATGCATAGTTAAAATGTAGGAAATAACATCATCATCTACACGCTTTCATTTTTTTGTTTTATTTTTGAAGCCTTTTGTGTTGTCCGCACTTAACTAAACTTAAGCCCTTGCAAATAACCATGATAACATTTTTTGACTATCAACATGCAGGATAGTCAACCTGAAAATTACCTGTTTAACACAAATTCATGTGACGCAGGGCGAGTTCAGCACACACATGATGCAGGAGTACAAAGAGAAGCAGGAAACTGCAAGGCGCAGTAAGCAGGTGGCTTTCACCCTGCCAGCCACGATGAAGGCGTTGGGTCATGGCATCCCCATCGTCAACATCCACTCCACCCACGATGGGACCGTCGTAACAGTGCGAGAAGACGGGGTTGTTTGCTACTGGAGCCCTGAACTGAAACCACTGAAGACCAAAAACATGTTTGTATGTTTTAACTTTTGTACATTTACCTGAACACTTTAAAGACAAGTCTGGTGTCATTCTATATTTTTCTTATTGTCAGCAAATCCCTAGTCTAGCATTGCCAGACCTATCTCCACAGCGATGTGGAGTAACGTCTGGCTACACCACAGATTCATTCTGGGATAGGAGAAAAAAATGCTCTGACTTGTTTGCGTTTCTTTAAACCAATCACAATCGTTTTGGGCGCGGGGTGTGGCACGTGAGCCACACCCCGGATGTCATCCTGGAAATGTACTTTGCATCCAGACTAACAATTCCCATATAAAGATCAAAACCAACGTGTATTACTCCATCTTTCAATACCCTGTCTGTGGCAGTCAAGCCCCAAGCCCATTGGTTTCTACTGAAGACACAGATCTGAACATACATGTAGTGCAACCGCATAGCTCATCAATGTAGTTTTTGGACAACAATGATTTATATTTATATATATATATATATATATGGAGTGTATAGGCCAAACCAGACTTCGGCTCTAATATTGTCCATAAAGAAGGTTTAAGATGGTTGTGTTATTTTGTCACTCCTCTGTATGTATAGTGAGGACAAAATATCATAACACTTTACACTATATTTAGTAAGCATACTATATTATATACTTTATTCATTGGCAGTTACAGCTGAATCTTCACAAATCTTCTGTATAGTCTATTTTATCGTATTGCATCAAATCTACCTCTGCCTATGAAACATGGAGTGTTTGTGACATATTGATGTGTTCATATCTTACAGAAGGAAGAACCTGCAAACAGGAAGTCAAAGTGGGCAAGTGATTTTACTCTGATGACAGAGTTCAACAAGCTGATGATCGGAACAGGGTAATATGATAAGTAAAAATGACTTAAAGACCAAATGAGTTATTGCGTACATTGATTAGGCTTACTCTTACTGAAGGTCCCAGACTATTGTGTGTCTCTTTGTTATCTTGCAGGGACAGAGAGATCCAACTTTATGAGCTTTCCACTCTGGAGCCTTATTGCCAGATCAATGCACTAGACACAGTGCCTTTGACATTAGATTACGGGTGAGCAACATAACTGCATGTTAACATTTGTTCCAAATGTCACAATAAGTCACATTAATGGGTTTTTCTTCTTCCCAATTTCTCAATAGCTACACTGGCCCTGATAAATGTTGTGTTCTGTATGGAGACACAGAGGTAGGTCCTTTTGTTCAAACCTGATCTGATTCTCAAACAAGAATCATTTATTATATTCCACCAGATTAATACTGGCAGAGGTTACTTCTTTCAGGGATGTGTGACTATCATTTTAATAGCCTCTGTTGGAGATACCCTCAGGTAATTATGCTTTTCTAAATACTTACTACACACATGCATTCTTATTTCTTATTTCAAATTTTCTTGAAAATATAACAATGTATTGATCAAATAACAAAAATATGAAATATTGAGCTTTGATAGGCAGATTTCTGGAGCAGTATAAGGAAATATGTTTTGCCTTCAATCACATTGAGTACTAAAATGTCTCCAATTCAGTAAGAAAATTGTTAATTTATTAAGTAGCTATTACTGAGAGGATGTATTCCGCTGTATATTAGATGTGTAGCTGTGAAATTCATATTTCTTTAAATTTCATTAAAGCAAATGCATTGGATTTTATAATTCCCCCAGGCTATACTGTACAAACCTTTGGGAATGTGTCATACAGTATATTAGTTGTTCCAATGAGTCAGTACTCCACTGACTGGTAGATCATTGAATTGCACCAGTATCCTGGCCAATGCCATTTCAAAAGCTATTTTGTATTTCTCTTTTTTCAGTTAAATGTGGCACATTTCAATGTATTCATGATGAAAGCACATGTATGTGAGATTGATAGAGGAAGTGTCTTTCACAGTAGGGATTGTGCACTTTTTCTGGTTATAGCAGATAACTGAGTCTTTGGATTCTGTGAACTACTTACTGTCAGGTATTCAGTCAACTATCACAGAAACCATGTGGTGGAAAATGATACCTTTGCTTATATGTCCCATGCCAATCAAATAAATTATATGTATGGCACAGGCTTTGTGTCTCAGAAAATATGACACAGTTTCAGGCCTGATTGCACATCTCAACTTCTCTTTTTTTTATAGATTATGGAATAAATTACCAAAGATTGAAAATATGCCCAACATAGCGGTTGACAATGCAGTGCTTTCCCCGAATGTGACATTTGTCAGATGGAAGGTTCATCAGGACTGGGTAACACAGGTGACATTTTACCTTTCCACTTCCACACTTCCATTACAAAGAAATGAATTTATGTCAAATGACATATTACAATATCTGCAGAAGTTGTGTACCAAGTTGTGTTCAGTGGTGTGGCATTTTACATCCTGAAACAGACTAGCAAGCAACTAACTCTTCTCTTTAACTGTAGGCAAAATATTTTCAAGGTTTTCAAGCTGTTGTCTCCTCATCTAATGAAGAATCGTCCTCCCTCGTTATAGGTAAATTAATCTACCTAAAACACAAACTTATGTCTGTTCTTACATATGCATATTCTCCGTGACTGATTTAAGATTCCGATAAAAACTGATGAATGTTGAAAATGATGATAAAAAAAGGCATTTGGTCCTTTAACTCTACTGTGTGCATTAATTATACTGGGTGTTGAACATTACTCAGCCTGGTAGGAGAGCTGTGGGGGATGACTCATGATGACTCATCCATCACAAATTCACCAATCAATGCCAGCACGTGTGTCTATTGTGTGTGTGTGTGTGTGTGTGTGTGTGTTTGTGTGTTTGCGTGGTTTGCCACGTCCACTTGCCAGTTTTGTCATTTGTTCAGATAATAGCTTACCCTTTCTCCACAAAGCATGTTTGATCGATGCTCACACACATGGCCTGGCAATAAAATGCTTTTTCTTCTTCTTCTTGAGGCCGTGTGCTGCCTTTAACAGACGCTGAGCAGCAGCTGAGTGAGATCAGAGAGGCCTGCTACGAAGGTAAGACCAAGAAGGTCCAACTGAGCTGGACTCCACAGCTCCGGGCAGCATGTGACCAGACCGTTTTCACCATCTACAAAGGTGTCAAGACCTTTGACCTTTGTCAGAAGCACAGCTTGCTGGTCACTGGAGGCATGGACAGACTCATACGCATGTGGAACCCACATTTTTCGGGGTGAGTAGCCAGAAGTCATTGGTCTTTCTTCAATACAATTAACATGACATTTAAAGGCCTCCTCCTAGTTGTTCTGTTTTTATTTTTTCAGGAAACCGACCGGCATTTTGAAAGGACACTCTGCTCCCATCATCTACCTCTGCATCTTCTCAGAGGACAGTCAGATCTTCTCTGTCTCCATAGACAGAACCGTGAAAGTAATTCATGACTCATTTTTGTATTTCGCTGATTTTGTATGTTCTAAATCAGCGGCTCCCAAACATTTTAGGCAACGCACCCCCTTCTACATCCTGACCGGGTTGATGCACCCCCTATCTTTTTTTCGATCTTTTCTTTTTATGGCCAAATTAAATTAAGGGGCTTTTGGCTTACATTGGCATGCTTTGTGTTCAGGTGGCGACGTAGATAAGAGGGCTTCATACACACCACACACTGTGGCTTTGGGCAATCTGCACCGCCAGTCCAAGTGAAGCCCAGACCCAAATAAGTTTCATCATATTTCCTTTGTTTTCTTCCAGTCTGATGCCCAGTCTCATTGCCTCTTTCCCTTACTTGCCTGGATGATGAGCGTATGTCCTCTTGATTTGCCTGTGCTCTCTGATCCTGCTTTTCGGTCTCTCTAATCTCATCTTTCTCTGTCTCCCGCCCAGTTTTTGGCCCAACGCATCTCTCTGTTTCGCTCGCCTCCAATTCCTCAGTCGCTCTCTTTCTAGCTCCTCCTTCATGACTAATAACTTCAGATGTCCCACCTGACAGTTTCCCTGATTTTAGCCAGTTGTGCATATTTGCGTACATAAACTATTTCAGCTAGTAGGCTAGCTAGTAGGCATACATAGGTAACGTTAAAGCTAGCAATGTTACCCTACACGTACATTATGTAAAGACAGGCTGACTGGCAGGAACTGAAGTGCATTTTGGGTACATTTATCCATTTGTTAAAATGCAAGTTTTTAATTTAAAATTTATAAAGCAATGTTTTCAATTTAGGTATTTATTTCATGAAAAATCCCACTAAAAAGTATTAGTGTAGTTATTACACCATTAAATTTTTCCTCTCGTGCACCCCCTAGAGGCACCTCAAGCACCCCAAGGGGTGCGTGCACTAGTGATGGCCAAATGAAGCTTTGTGAAGCATTGTCTTTATTTTCTGAGCCCACTAGATTCAACAAAGGGTTGAGAATACACTGAATTGCAATGCCTTAGGCCTTTCTCTTCAGACCAAGAGCGCGCCATAGTGGGCTCAGAAAATAAAGACAATGCTTCACAAAGCGTACCACTCTTTGAGAATCGCTGTTCTAAATGATCCATAGAAGTACAGCATTCATATTACTGTATATAAGTTTTGTACTTCAGTAAAAGTTTGAGACACATTTTACAGTACTTGAGTTTTTACATATTATACTCCACTATGACAGCTAAAGTTACTAGTTTCTTTTAAGTTTAAGGTTTTACCCAGACACGTATAATCAGTTTATAAAACGTGATGTTTAATTGAAGATTAAACTACAGAATAAATTACCTCCACCCCAACCAGCTACAATGTTGAAATGCTGCTTACATACATTAATTATAATGATGCCATAGTATAATATAACACAGACAGGAGCCATTCTGTATAGTATAGTATAGTATAGAATGTTTAGTATTTTGATACTTTAAGTACCCATTATTGCCAATGCTTCTGTACTTCTACTTGTAATGGAGTAGTTTGGTATTGCTTTTGCTTAGGTGAATTATGTGACTACTTCTTCTATCGCTGTTCACTGTTCCCATTTCAGATTTGGGATATTCAAGATCAGTGTTGCCTGTTTACAGCAGAGCCCAAAGCCAGCGGGATTCATGGTGACATATCTGCATGCTCGTACTCCTCTGCTGTGGAATCCTTTTACATTGCAGCAGACTGTATGGCTGTGCTCTCCCTGAAGATAAGGTTGGCTGTCGTGCCTTTGTGCTTTATTCATCATATAACCCAATGTACTCTGAAGATATTTTGAAAACATATTCCTCAACTGAACTAATTTAAGAACGTTTGTGAAATTCTAAAACAAAAAGACAGCTGATGCTTTTGAAGATTTGCTATTGAGGGATTAACATCTCACTTTCACCCAAAAAGATACAATAATTACGATTTTAGTTTCTTCAGAGATGACTGCAGCAGTTTAATATTCATCTCCCTTTTATTCATTTGATTATCTCTTGCCTCTGTAAGGCCACGGCTTCACAGCCTTCTGACTGTTTCACATAATGAAACTGTAACGTGCTGCGGCTATAATGAGGAGTTCCGTCAAGTTGTCAGCTGCACTGAGGGATCTGTGAGTAAATATGTGCTTTACAGCATCACACACGCAGATGACCCAACTTCACATTTCCAAAAAAGGACAAAATGAATCCAGCCTGTGTTAAAACAGGAACATAATCATATTTATCTGATATGTAACAACTGTACAATTAACTCAAAATGTTCCTTGTTTCAGGTTGTAAAAGTCTGGGATTTTGACACTGGGCGTCAGGTTTTCGAGTTTGGAGGCACACACAACTTTTCTGCCATCACATGCATGACTTTTGACCCCAAAGGGAGGAGGTACAGTACATGAAGCAGCTTGTGAATATAATATTTAGCCACTACTTCATCATCCTACATTAT
The DNA here is from genome assembly GCF_004354835.1 of Perca flavescens. Taxonomy (NCBI): domain Eukaryota; kingdom Metazoa; phylum Chordata; class Actinopteri; order Perciformes; family Percidae; genus Perca; species Perca flavescens. The sequence goes on from NC_041333.1 coordinate 2,474,292, forward strand.
GTTCTTGTGTTTGCAGACTCGTCACAGGTGGAAAAGATGGCTGTTTAAAGATCTGGAACTTCAACAATGGTCAGTGCCTAAAGACACTAAAGAAGGGTATGTATTGTACATTTTCATTACTTCCTCAAAACAGAAAGTTGGAAATACTAAACTATCTAATAATTGAAGAATCTTTCAATCTTTCCTTTAGATGGTGAATGTCATGAAGTGTGCGACTGCATCTTTCTGCAAGTTCACAGGAATGTGTGAGTAATGATGTGATATTTGCCAAGTGTTCTTGGCTCAGTATACATTTTAATTCAAGTTGAGCTTGTGCAATTTTTTGTTTGAAGCTATGTGATGTCTGTCGGCCGGGACCGGATGATTGACATTTACCCAGTGAGTACAAAAGACACGAGTTCTGCTAGGTTTTATTTGTCAGTTGTGTGTCAGAAATCCCATTCCAATTATTTCTCCAATTCCTCCATCCCTCCATCGTATCGCATACCATTTGCATTTGTTTACATTGTCATTACCAGCTGAACTCCATTCTGAAATAGCAAAAGATCTACTGAGAGTTCATGCTGTATATAGCCTGTTTTGAATTTCATTATAGAACCAGAAAGTAGTGTGCACATTTTTTGCTGCATGACACTTCTTGTCATTGTCTGGTTAATAGGAATTTTAATGTGCTACATGGATTTTCTACCAGCAATGTTTCTGATTCAGATATAACAAAATGTAATGATATTGAGATGTTTTCTGACGTGCATCTGTATTTTGTCAGGACATACCTGAGGACCTTCATCACATCCAGAGGCCGCAGCCTTCGTGGCAGGATGATCTGGTGATTAATGAACAGACAATTGTCTTGACAATAACTTTGAGAATAGATGTTCAGGCAGACCAAAATAATAAGGTATGCCACTGTAGTTCAGTGTGCTCCGGCTGAGAGTTAGCATTCCCCCTGTGCCATTTATTTCAGGCGGACGAGATAACAACGGTAGAATCATTGGATGGATCCAATCGTTATTCTTTCATTTCTAAAAAGCACAGCTCTCTGTGTTTAAAGTGACAAGAGGACAAATTGGGTGTTTTTGTTGTGAACTGAATGCATGATGCATGATCACAAACACATCAGGCAAGTGAGCTCTGTAATTATTTTATTTTAATTAATTAGCACTGTGTATTTTTATATATAAAAATATTTTTAGAAAATCTACATTTTTCTAGTGATGGAAAGTAATGACGTATTTTGACTTAAGTACAACTTTTAGGTATTTCAGGTACTTCACCTGAGTATACTTTGTAGTTCCTCTCCACTACATTTCAGAGACAAATATTGTGCATTTTACTCCATTACATTTTTATGACAGCGGTGGTTACAAGGATCCAGATTTTACATATAAAACATAACTCATGATGCATTTATATAAAATAATTAAAAAAAAGATTTGCAGTACACCATTTAAACACTCATCATTGTGCATTATATAGAGGTGCTTGGCCAGTTCTTTCTAGCTCTACCTCAGTCACTGGTGCACCTTCAGGCCTGTAAAGATAAAGCTTCCCTGCTGGTTGTGTGTTCATATTACACAGACACACGGAGGACACTGTAGTCTTTGGTCCTAAGACTCCTTTTTGCTGACTTGCTAGAAATCTCAGAGAGAGATGGGTAACAAAGCCTCCTTGATCTCTGCCCTACTGTGAAGCATCGCCTGCAGACTTTTTTTTTTTTTTTTTTTTTTTTTTTTAACTCAAGCAAGTTACCCCATCCCTTGTATTCTCCCTGTGTCTCATTTCTCTCAGTTTTAAGAATTTCTATTACAAACTGTGAAATGTTTTAGTTTCTTGCCGTCTTCCTGTACACATGTTGAATATATAATAATTTATATAGTTTAATATAGAATATTTTCAACACATCATTGGTGATGTCCTCACATCACATAGTTTTGCTAAGTTTTTTGCTTTGTCTAATTCCCAGTGCAGCCAAGCTTTGGCCTGTCAGTATACCTGTCGTTTGTGCAGGCTCTGCTCCAGAGAGTCTGAGCTCTCACTGAAATATAAAGATGCTTTTATCACTGACTCAGTTCAGAACACAAGGTGTGCAGCAAATGCCCTATGTGCACTCCACCACAGTGTCTTATAGGGTTAGCTCAGTATTTTATCCCCTGCAGTTTTTTCTCCCATATGAACTGAGAGATCAAGCTGTCGAGTGAGTGGACATTTTTTTTTGGAATAAAGAGGGGTATGGATTGAAAGAGATAGAGGAATTTGGGAAGCACATTAATTTTAATACAGTTTATCCTGCCAGCCAGACATAAAGGTATGAGAGACCAACGGTGGAAGTCTTGAGTCAGTCAACCAAGCAGAGGGGAGAAATTACATTTGAACAAATCAGAGTAGTTTGTGGTTACACAGATGCCTAAATATTTAAAATTACTTAAAGACATCTTAAATGTCAAGTCCGAGAGGGGATAGGCTGCAGCTGCAGCATTAATGGGCATAAGCTCAATATCAAGATTAGTTTAAGAACAAAAGTGTAGGCTCATGATTATTGTGTATTCAAAAAGCAACACATCTTTCTCAAACAGCACCTTAATAAATGCAGATGATTAGATCCTCTAAAATGTCACAGTTTAGTAATCCAGGGCATGTCAGATAGCTGCTAACACCATTGGCATTCTTTAAGGATTCTATTTCTCATCATTGAGGATCTATAGTTGGTGAATTGTGAAAGAAAACACTCATTTAATGTGAATGCCCAACCTTTAGACTACTATATTATATTATATTTTATAATATATATAACAACTATGCTGTATCAATAAGCAAGACTCTCCAGCAATCCTAGAGGCTCTGTGAGGTTGTACTAAGGCAGTGGTGCGTCGAGCTAAATGCTAATGTGCATTAGCATGCTGACGTTGGTATAAGCTGGTATAACGTTTACAAAACTCACAATTTTAGTTTAGCGTTGTTAGCATTTAACGTTAGCTTTAACATTTGCTAATTATCACTAAACATAAAGTACAGCTGAGGTAGATGGGTGTCATTAGTTTTGCAGGTACTTGGTCACAGAACAAAGTATGGGACAAATTAACGTGTTGTCCTAATGGTGGCGCTAGTCAAAATGTCAGGGGATCACCAAAAATCATGTGGATTTATCGTCCAAGCACCATGGATATTTGTACCGAATTGCATGGCAATCAATTAAGTAATTGTTAGGATATTTCACAAATAACTAAACTCATTTTCCTAAACATTTCTACTATTCTAAATATACTTTTTTACCAGGTAAAATCACCAACTACAATAATGAATGCAGCTTAATGCTCTTTCTGTCTCTTTAGTCATCAATAATATCACACAGACTAGAGTTCCTTTATCTGATTTGACCAGTATAAAGTGGTCCGACTACCTCTGACAGCAGGGCAGTTCTCTCTCTACATGAGCTGAAGGAGGGAACATTGATTCTAAGTATTGCTGTATGATGATTGTAGGAGGTGCAGCTGAGTCCCCTTCCATCTCTGTCATTATGGTTATGGCTGGAGGTTACACTCACCCCCAAAGAGGCCCATTAACAGAGCAGAAATAATGCATTACAGAGGCCAGTATGGAACGTGACGCCTTTGTTTATCTACAGAGCCCTCTCTTGGAATTGTTTTTCATTAATGGCCTGCAGGAGGAAGATCAATGGGTTGTTCTGTAGATATTAGTGTCTTCCCTTTTTCCTACAGTTTCTCCAGATGGTCAGTGTTGTGTTGCATCTCATTAATATTTTAAAACATGTCCCCGTTCAGCTAAATTTTGTGCTTGGTCTTTGAATATATTGTACAGTAATTTCATTAATCAGTGCCTATGTCAAAATTGCCATCTGCTTTTCCTGATTTGTGTACAGTTTCTTGTTGGCAGCATGGCTCCACGTAACATACTTCAACATACTCGCACAAGATGGATTGCTTTGTATCAATGTGAAATACAGTGGCAGGAGTCATGTTTGGCTTGTTTGCTCAGGGGTTTGACATCAAATCAGTCGATTAAAAATGTGTGACACACTTTGCCAGAGTGCTGTAAGAAAAAGCAAGACTTCAATGAAACCTCTTTGATATTCATACACAGTCAAAACATTGTTCACCCACCAATCTCTCAACTGTTGAATAAGACTCCTTGGCTCTTTATAGACATCTCCTTGAAGCTTTGGTGCACACCTCTTTTTACTTATTCTGTGTGTTGTGCAAACTCCTTGATCATTTCTTTAATTGGTATAGTTAAAATAGTGGGAAATATGCACTAATGGAAATAGAACTACTGTGGTTGAACTATTGAGCTTCTTATCCTGTTGTTTAGAGAGACTCACACTTTGTCTTTCCTCAGAAAAATGGCCATAAGGACGACATCCTTTGTGTGGCGCAGTGTCCTCCATCTCTCATCTCCACCAGCAGCTATGATGGAGAGATAATAGTGTGGAATGTGGTGTCTGGACGTATACAGTGTCGGTTTGTCAGTCCTCTTCTAGCTGAACACCAAAATGTTGAAGGTGATTTTGGAGCAAAGTGAATGACAAATATAGTCAATAAAAACTCTGATGTGTTCAGAACATTGCATTTGTTTGATGTTTTTTTCTGTCTGTTACACAGGACTGGATACAAGTGTTCCAAGCATCATTTTCCTAAAGAACTCCAAGTTACAGCACTTTTCCTCGGCTACAGCTCTGCTGTCGTCTGGAGCCATGGGTCAGTTTTAACAACAGCACTGATTACAGCGCATGATTGCATTTTACAACCTTTCACAATGTCTTTCAATACACTGTTAATTATGTGTTTTCTCTTTTTAAGGTTGCATAAATCTCTGGAACGTGCTCAGTGGAGGAAAATTTGTGGGCAGCTTCAAAGCTGTAAGATACTGTATTTAACTAAACATTTTTTGGTTTCACTTTTGGATAGGCATAGGACTCCAGTTTCCCTGTTATTACTTTTATCTTCAAAATGGCTAATTAAACAGTATAATGTGTAGTGCACTGTTTCTTTACTTTGTTCTAGTTTTTTTTTAACAACTAGCAGGAACCTTACTTGCAGCTACATAATTCAAAGCAGGGACTCTTAATATTGGGAGGTGGGTGTACATGGGGGCATGAATCTGAAATACTGTAAAATGTGCTGAAATCCTCCTAAAGAAAGCAAGAATTGTGTTTTGAGGCTAGCAAACATACAATGTTAATATTTTTCAGAAAAGACACAAAAAAACCTTTAAGCGCCTATATTTTGATCATTTTCAGGTTCATAACTGTATTTTAAGGTTATACCAGAATAGGTTTACATGGTTTAATTTTCAAAAAACACCATCTTTTTGTTGTACTGCACAGCTCTCTCTCACTGCTGCAGATCCTCTTTTCACCTGGTTTCTATTTTAGCTACAGAGTAAGACCTCTTTTCATCTTCTTCTTCTGTACTATCTTTGATTGCATTCACACATGCTCAGTAGCTCAGATGTAGAGCATGTCAGCTAGCTAACTCTAGAGACAGTAAAAGAAAGCCTGTTTCTCCAACTTTGGTCAGTTACAAGGCAGGATTAGCTGGGAGACTTCTAAATGAGGGTGCACATGTAAGTAGTTCTTTTGTAGATTATGGTGAACTTGTGTGTGTTGTAGCAGTGCTTTGCTATTGAGAACGACGTAGCATGCTAACGCTAACGCTACGAGCTAACGGTTGTGGTTAGCCGATTTTGAACAGCTCACTAGGAGACTGAAGGCAGGACACATTCAGAAACCGTATCTCACTCAGAACACCATGGATGGATTTTTTTCAAAGTTTGTATGTGTGTGGAAGCACCAGAGACACAAAAGAACACCCCAAATCCCAGAAAAAGTGTGTTTTTCATAATATGGGCACTTTAAAGTGCCCATATTATGCTCATTTTCAGGTTCATACTTGTCTTTAGAGGTTATATCAGAATAGGTTTACATGGTTTCGTTTTCAAAAAACACCATATTTTTGTTGTACTGCACATTGCTGCAGCTCCTCTTTTCACCCTGTGTGTTGAGCTCTCTGTTTTAGCTACAGAGTGAGACATCTCACTTCTGTTCCATCTTTGTTGGGAGTCGCCCATGTGCAGTACCTAGGTAAGGACTACTAGCCAGTCAGAAGCAGAGTATGAGGGTGTGCCCTGACAGTACCTAGGTAAGGACTACTAGCCAGTCAGAAGCAGAGTATGAGGGTGTGCCCTGACAGTACCTAGGTAAGGACTATTAGCCAGTCAGAAGCAGAGTATGAGGGCGTGCCCTGACAGTACCTAGATAAGGACTACTAGCCAGTCAGAAGCAGAGTATGAGGGCGTGCCCTGACAGTACCTAGGTAAGGACTACTAGCCAGTCAGAAGCAGAGTATGAGGGCGGGCCCTGACAGTAGCTAGGTTAGGACTACTAGCCAGTCAGAAGCAGAGTATGAGGGAGTGCCCTGACAGTAGCTAGGTAAGGACTACTAGCCAGTCAGAAGCAGAGTATGAGGGAGTGCCCTGACAGTAGCTAGGTAAGGACTACTAGCCAGTCAGAAGCAGAGTATGAGGGAGTGCCCTGACAGTAGCTAGGTAAGGACTACTAGCCAGTCAGAAGCAGAGTATGAGGGAGTGCCCTGACAGTAGCTAGGTAAGAACTACTAGCCAGTCAGAAGCAGAGTATGAGGGCGGGCCCTGACAGTACCTAGGTAAGGACTGTTTGGAGCAGTTTGTGAACAGTGTTTTCTGTTGGAGATGGTAAGTCCCTTTGGGGGGGACTTTGGGCTTTTTCACTTTGTAAACCTATAACATGCACAAAAAACATATATAACACAATAAAAGAAAGGGAAAAAGCCAAAAAGCATAATATGAGCACTTTAAAACAACATTTTTGCTTTGCAATTATAACCCACTTGTGTTTTGTTACCTAGCAACAATGGCTCTTAACCATTTCAAGGTGCTTTTATGTTCATGTATTTTTGTTCCTTGATAATTAGTTTCTACAATTTGTTTGCCAGACATATTTTGTATGGAGTGGAATCTGGGGATATGTATTAAGTCTGTCTGCAGGGAGGGTAGCAGTTAGTCAGCCATAGCCAAATAATGAATATAAATAATTAACATGTCAGTGCTATGACTGAAAAGCACTTATTTTTTTCCATTTATTTATTATTAATTTTGCAGTCTCAATACCAACAAAAGATTACAAAACTGGCTAAAACAGACAAGGACATGCTGCTGTACGCTGCTGACCAAATTGGTTACATCTATGTTTACAACATGGAGAAGTTTGCCCCTGAGCAAAAATCACCTAGAGGTTAGCTACATTATTTTCTTTCCATTGACTGAAATATGAAGAATATATGAAGAGATACTGTCATCAGAACATGCAAAATGACATGTCCTGTTTGTTTTTTCACATTCATTCAGCTGAACACTTCTGGCGTGCCCACACCAGCAGAATTACTGGGTATGTAAAATACACAACACGTTTTATAACAGTCACAAAGTCATCTTGTCTTAAGTTTCAAATTGTTGGGTAAATGCAGTCAAACAGCAATTAGACTTTGGGTTGTGTCCTTAACTTTTAGTTTTGTATGGCACTTAAAAGTCCCTGCGGGTACATCCTTAGTGGAACCAATCATTCTCAGTCTGAGGTGTTGTGGCAGCTGGAGCAGCAGAACTTCCTTCTGCTGCAGTATAGACAAACAAAGTATAGTAGAAACTGTGTGTGGGAAGGTCTTAAACAGACGATCAGTATAGGCGAGATGCTGCCCGGGGTGCAACTGCCATCAGACATAGCAACAGAGTGGATGATTTAGAGTGTTCTGCCAGAAATGCCTTCTCTCATTTCATCTCATGTCTCTTTATTCTGGTCCAGCCTGCAGATTGTTGACAATGATCAAGTGGTGCTTACCTCATCCGCTGACTACACTGTGCGCCTTTGGAGTGCACATGGAGAATTCATTGGTTGGTGTCATTTTGCATCTGTCAATCCTGTCTTTCTAGACGTTAATAATGTTCATGCAAACCACATTAATCTTGAGCATGGTGCAGTGCTAAAGGTGGAAATGCTGTTATTTGTGGGCATGCTCATTCCAGTGTGACAGTACACATGGCTGGATTAAACCACTAAGTGGCCTGGGGTAAAACATGAGCTGAGGGCCCTTATGGTACCCCCTTCCTCCCACTCTGCATTGTGTACATGCCCTGTCACCTTTAAGTGTCCATTAAGTAGGCTACAGTGCACACAGCAGACCACAGCTTCATTATATTTTGCCTAGAGAGCTGGTAAACAAACATTTACTCATACGTTATACGTCCTGGCTCCAGGTTTACAGTGTGGCAGTTACATTTTGGTTATCACACAAATAAAGTTAGGAATATGGACAATGTAAGCACAATATTACATAAATAAGTAAATGTATTAAGATTAGATTTTTTAATAGGCCATTAAATCAGGTAGTGATGCAGGACCTACCTAAATGCCATAACATTGCAAGCAATAAACATAATATAAATATTATTGAGCAAATAATTACCACTAACCCAATGACACAATGAAGCTGGGGATTTCAGGAGCCGCATAGTTTAACAGGAAGTTCCACTGCGCCCAGCTGTTTGTGCTAAGCTAAGCTAACTGGCTACTGGCTGTAGCTTCATATTTAATGCACAACCTACAGATAGCGTTGTCAAACTCTTGTATTTCCCAAAATGTTAATCTATTCCTTAAATCAGCTACAACTCTTCTCTAAATGCTTTTTAATAGCCAAGGGAAGAGTGTGATCCCATTTTGAGACATCCACTTTTTGAAAAACTGCATCCATAGCTTCTGCAAGATAACTGGGCAGAAAGCAGATCATTTTAATTTGTATATGACATTATTTTTCTTTGTACAGTAATGATCAGTTTTTTTGTAGAAGTTAGTGATCTTCAGCTTTTCCCGCTGACAGAAAGTAGACAGGAAGAATTAAAGTAAGATTCACGTATATCTTGAAAATAGCTGCATGTCAGGAAATGCCATTAATATTTATTTGGCAAAAAAGGAAAAAATATGATTGTTTTTATGTACCAATGTGGACTGTATCTGACAATAACCTGCTATAAAAATATTTTTTTAAATAAAATAAAATGTCCCTGTGTGTCTGTAGGAGGTGTGCTGTAGGGCACTGCAGATAAAGGATTTCAAATAGATTCAGACATTGTGACATTTTAAGAAGCCACAGCTTTGACTCTGTCACATTCCTTCAGCACCATGCCGTGCAATTTGGAAAAACATTGAAAAGGAAAATGCTGGTCTTTGTCCACAGGGACCTTTGGACAGCCTGAGAGCTGGAGCGTCCACATCCCCTCTTCGTGGAAACATCCTGCTGTCCCCTATCAGGTTCTGATTGATCCTCTGAGTATGTCTGATCATGAAATTCTGAATGTAAAAACACGTCTTTCTGATGCCATCAATCCTGACAAGACTGGGGCTCATCGAGGTGAACTAAAGGTGAGATGCATTTCTTCTCTAATCATTATCAATGCAGTGTAAGCTACATTATATATGTATCTCTCTCTGTCTCTCCCCCCTCCAAATGTTGAACTGAACTGATCTTTGCCTGCTCCTCTTGCGGCATTATTGCAGTCAGAGACACAGTAAGCTGAGACTTCCCCCAACATCCATCAGCGACACACACTAAGGAAGATTAAAAGTACATTTTACCCAGAGACTGGCTGAGTTATAACTATTACATCAGCAAAAACTACTGTATATGAGTCTTACACCAGTGACAGATTTATATTTAGAGTGAGTGTGTCTTCTTTTGCATTTCAGGCTCTGTCATGAAACTGTTGGGCATACTAACAAGCTATCGAACCACTGTGCTCTGAAAGGCTTTTATGCTGTGGAGCCACCAAACACCGGTGTAAGACCTGACCTCTTATAAGCATCACTGAGGAACTGCAGTCAATTGAATAACATGAAACAGTATTGATCACAATTAGGGAACTGGATCATTGCAGCATATACTTTTATAAAGACAGAGCAAGGAACATTTTGAAAGAATGAAATAATAGTGAGAATGAGGGCTTTCTGTAATCATACCCAACTGGCTTTTTCAACAACAGACCATGTGAAGTAAATCAATGGATGAAATGAATGTGTGAAAATGTGGATTGCAACATTAAGGGGCTTTGAACAGAAGAGGAAAATTATTGAATTGAGTACTTAAGAAATCTAAATTGCTTTTGCTGACTGCTTTTACACAAATCAATAATAATTTTGTCATTAAGGCTTCAGATTGTGAGAAAAAAAGTACATTTTACTCAGTATTCCAAAAGGACAAATCCGGCGCAAAATGAACCTAGGGGTTAATAACACTTGGGTACCGAGTCGACCGTTCTCTGGGATCTGTTTTCATGCTAATCGAATGTGACCAGTTTTAGCGCAAACCGCTAATTAGCTTATAATGCTAGTCATCGGGGCACGGATAAAGTAAAGAGAAATCTGTATTTCTATACCACTAACAAGGCTCAAAATAGCACCACACTTCCACGGTAGCATAATGAGGGTCCCTACATGTAAACCCAAGCATTGAGAACTTTGTGAGTGTACAGACAGTTTATTAAAAAGATAGTTTATAAAGACAGTACCATTCACGTAAACAGGCGGGCGCCATCTTGGGAAAACAGTCACGATCAGTTGAACACCGAACGCGGTTTTTGAGCTATGTTACTGGTTAGTGTTTGCACGGCATTCGTCGTTCGACTGGTCATGACTATTTTCCCAAGATGGCGCCCGCCTGTATACGTGAACGGTTCCTCATTATGCTACCGTGGAAGTGTGGTGCTATTCTGAGCCTTGTTAGTGGTATAGAAATACAGATTTCTCTTTACTTTATCCGTGCCCCGATGACTAGCGTTATAAGCTAATTAGCGGTTTGCGCTAAAACTGGTCACATTCGATTAGCATGAAAACATATCCCAGAGAACGGTCGACTCGGTACATGTGTTATTAACTCGTAGGTTCATTTTGCTCCGGATTTGTCCTTTAAGTAACCAAAATTAAGTGAAAACATCTCTAAAACCCCATTGCACACTATCTGCTCAGCACCAAACAGCAGACAGACAAAGTTGGTGACTAGGAAGTTAACATAGCTGAAAAGCCAAATATATTTCTCTTAGGAGTTGGTCGAGACCAAAACAGAGTTAAAAGGTGAACTTTCATTCATCAGGTGGACACAAACATGACTCCAAGTAAATGCTTATGTTGCTCCATGCCTGCTGGATTTGTAAATAGGCAACTGTTTGCTAACATGTAGCCGTATTAACTTTAAGATGATAATATTTCTGTGTTGTTTAAATCTTGTTTCACTTGCCCCAAGCAGTCAAAAACATATATATATATAACAACAATAACAGCAGTTAGTGCAGGTTTCAATGTCCAAAAACCTTTTGTTTTCATTAATTCTTTAACTTTTACTTTCTTTATCGAAGAATAACTGAAATAAAGATATTTAACATTACTGATCCAGCTGTCTAGACCTGAATCTGAAAATATGAGAGAATTAGAGGAAAAAGAAAACATATCACATCCTTTTCTAGTTTGCATAATACATCTTTTTCTTTGAGATATGATGTATTATCCGTGTATTAAATGTATCATCAAGGATCTTGTGAATGTGCTCTGGCATACATTGTATTATTAATAAAAGTCTGCATACTTTCAAATTTGTCATCCTTACATTTTTTCATTTATACATGCTACATTTATAACATTATGTAATGCCATTGTTTTAGCCGTTCTCTACCTGCTTTATAACTTTCAAGAAGTGAGAGATCTATCTGAGGTTGGAGTTTGCCACATTAAACATCAATATACAAAAGAGACAGACTATCTCATGGTAATTGAGAGTGTATACTAAATAGTGACAGAACAAGGCTTTTAGCTGTGCATTTTAGGTATGCACAAAGTGAGCCATACTGTATGAGTGCGGACTTGTTTGTGTAAGTAAATAAACTGTGACATAAATAACAAAAAAGGGAATGAGCCGTATTGTACAGTGTGTGCAAACAATTCCATTTTGTGCAGTCCCTCATGTAATTTGTCACTTTGATGTTTATATTTTGATGGGACACCGTTCATAGAAGTCAAACCCACAGAAAACCTGCAATTTATCATTTACACACGCATGCATGCACGCACGCTAGGGATGGGAGATATTGACAAAAATGAATATCTCGATATTTTTTTTCAATATCGATATTCAGACAATATTTTTGAAATCCTTCTAGAAGTTAAAAGAAGCCCTGTTCGGAGTCTATTTCAGTGGTTCTCTTGGGAAAATGTACAAGCAAGATGAAATCATAACCATAAACAAAGGGCTCTGTTCTGTAACATATTGCACACAACCATGTCCTTATTGGAAGCTGTCCTGGAGCTGGGACAAGGCCCGGTCAGACTAGGTTCTGATAGTCCTTCTACTTGGCTGTATAGTCCTTCTGACCGGGACTTATGCTGGGATCAGGAGTTGGATGTGATCTGACTGGCCCAGGTGAGGGAGAGGTGCAGTTCTGTGTGCTTTTTTGATGTTAGAGTATACATGGTCTAGTGTGTTCTTCCCTCTAGTAACACAATCTACATGCTGGGAGAAAGCTGGAGGGGAACAGACTTTAAGGACACCTTGTTAAAGTTCCCTGTATCCCGTATCCAGGTGATCGTGCTGCAGTTTGTTCACTATGGTTAGCAGTGAACCAAACTTGTGCTAACGTTAGCATTGGGGGCTATGTAGACGGCAGTGTGCTGTTTTCGTAGTAAATAAAATGGTCAGTATATTACCAGAAGGGCTCCAGGTCAGGTGAGCCGCGCTGGGCAACGATCCTGCAGTTGGTACTCCATTCATTGTGCACAAAAATGCAGTCCTCCGCCTCTGGTCGTGCCGGAGTTATTTTCTCATTCTGCCGGTAGATAGCTAGCTCGGCGTGCTAGCGCCGACAACAACCTGGAGGGCTCCGTCAGGCTATTTCCTCCGGGATGTTATGAGCCGCCTGGAAGGCTCTCGTAACTGCTGTGTTGTATCGTGGTCCTGTATTGATTAGTTCAGTGTGGCTGTATGTACTTGTATAAATATACACTGACAGGAGAGCCACTGCACAATCGCGCGCCGCCATCTTTGTTGACATGAGTGAACGTCATAACGCGCAAGGTAAGAACTAGTAGCACCTTAAGCCTGGCTCAGACTACAGGAGTTTTAAAATCCTAACCGATTTTGAAATCTGGTTGCAGCACACGCTTAAGGAGAATCTTTGCAGATTTTCTTCCCTCAAATCTTAAACATGCTCAAGATTTGTAAATAGTTAATTCATATTGAAACATTACCGTCTACAGCCTCGAGAGGGCGCTCTAGGCTTGTGACAACTATATGCTGGTCCTAAAGACAACTGAGAAAGAAAAGAGATAAACTGCAGGTAGTAAAATATGCAGCCGAAAACAGTAATCAAGCAGCAGAAAGAACGTTTGAAACTAGAAAATGCATTTCCTGCAGAAAATGCGTGGGAATGCTGAATAGCTGAATTGCTAAAGCTAAACTGGTTGAATAGCTTAAATCCGTAAGAAGAAGTTGAAGTAGTGAAAATAGTTGAAAAAGCGAAATTGTTTTAATAAGTATGAATTTCATTAAAAAGTTAAAAGTTTATGCTAAACTGAACTGTTTGCTTTAAAGGTTGAATAATGCCAACATATGTAGAACATTGTGAGGTCTGAGTAGATTTTCTAACTGATAATGACTCACATATGCAGAAATATGAAACAAATTAATACTGTAATACTGTTAAAGATGAAAGTTGAAAAGGCTGAAAGAAGAACTATTTTTATTATTATCAGATATATACACTGCATAGAACGAAAAAGCATCAATCTAGCTGAGATGAGATGTGAAATATATTAGGTAAAAAGAATGGGTCTGAACAAGAAGAAAGAGAGGAAAGAGAGGAGAGAAAGAGAGAAGGAAGGAGAGCAGGAGAGAATAGACGAGAAGAGAGAGGAGAGAAAGAGAATAAAGAGAGAAGGAGAGAGAGAGGAAAGAGAGGAGAGGAAAAGAAAGACAGCAACTTTGACTAAAATTGACTAAAAAGGCTGAAAGTGTAAAGACTTTGTATTATTATCAGCCATATCCATTGCGTAGAACAAACAAGCATGACCCTAAAGAGCTGAGAGGTGGATATATTGCCTGAAAAGAAACGGGCTATATACATGGATGAAATCACAAATCACAAATAACCCTGGAGAGAGGGAGGGAGAGACAGAAGGAGGAAGGGAGAGAGGGAGTGAAAGAGAGGAAGGGAGGGAGAGAGAGAGACAGACAGAGAAGGAGTGATGGAAGGAGAGAGAGATTGAGAAGGATGGAGGGAGGGAGAGACAGAGGGAGGGAGACTAAAGGAAGGAAGGAGGGGAACAGAGGAGGGAGGAAGACAGAGAAAAGAGAAAGGAGGGAGGGAGGCATAGAGAAAGAGAGGGAGACAGGAGGGAGGGAGACAGACAGATAAGGAGACAGACAGACAGACAGAAGTGGAATGCAAATGATATAGACTGATGATCATAGTTAGTCTAGTTAGTTGACTTCTACAGCAAGCCTGGAGTAATCAGTAGACTGTCTGTGAAAGGGTTGTCATGGTTACTAAGGGCCTGGGCCATGTTTATAAACATCTCTTTGATCTGATAACGATAGCACCTGGTCTTAATATGTCTCCTGTAGCACACCGCAGCAATTCAGACACTGAGAGCAAGCTCTCAAACAAAGCCTCGGACTGGCAAAACTATAACTGCTATCAGTCAAATGACGTAATCCTAAGCACCACAAGGCCTTTGTGAACGTATCGGTATAAAATTTATGTTGATAAACTTAGAAATGTGGGCATATCAGCGATTTAAAAAAGTGGTTCGCTGTGCCTTTCACTGGGAAATATAAAGGATTTTTAACATGAGAGCGGATGGAGAAATATTTTCAACTCTCGTCATTTGGAAGCTCGCTGAGCCAAAAGTATCGCATAACTGAGCAGAGTTACTGAAACTATACAAAAATACCTACGTTTTGATGTATAAATTGTGTATGACAAGTAGATATTGTGGGCTTGAGAGCAGTTTATAGACAAGGAACTAAGATAATTTTTTCGAAGCTTAACCCTCTAGCTGTGACATCATCCACTCTAGCAAGCGCAATACACACTCTGTTTAATCGATAAAGTTTCCTGAAATAATCACTAAACTTAAACAGCTTTTTCACAAAAACTGTAAAAGATATCAAACTGAAAAGATAAGTTTGGATAGCTGAATATTTTGTGAACATTTTAAAGTTTGTTTGGCATCTGTAGGTGAAAGTATAAAGGAGCTGAAACTTTTGGGAGCGGAAGAAGATTTTAAGGAGTTGAAGCCTGCTCTCATTCACTTCAATGTTAAAAAAAAGTGTTAAAAAGCTGAATATTTTTAAAAGTATAAATAGTAGAAAACAAGTTGAAGAAGTCCCATCATTAGCTGAAAGAGCTGAACATTTTAAAAGTTGAATGGTTTAAATTGCTGAAAGTATGCAGATGTTACGGAGAGCCAAAAAACGTACGGAATAAGAAAAATAAAAAACCAAATAACAATAGTTGGAATGCTGTAGAACAGCATTCCCGCAATGAAGGAGAAACTTGTGAGGGCCTGGCGAAAAGGTGACTCTTACTGCAATGAAGAAATGAAAGAAAGCTAATCGGCTAATTGCGGGCTGAAAGCTAGACGGCCAGAGCTGGAGGAACGAGTCCACAGGTGGGGGCTTGAACAACGTGCTGCCGGGAGGGGCTTGACAACGGTACGTCTCCACGCCCTGCTAGTTGTTCTGTGTGATTTATACTCCGGAGCGATTTATAGTCCGAAAAATACGGTATGTGCAATGCATCTTTTGTTAGACCTGAATGTAGCAGATGATCATTGACCTAGATCTAATGTTTACATTTGCTAGCTAGTGCGCTAGCAACTTTGTACACTCACCCGGTAGGTCCAAATCTGCAGCGATCTCTCCCCAGCTCTTCTCTTTATCATCCCGATTATGATATTCTTTTGATGATACATTAAACAGGCACTCGTGCTGTTGCCACATCTCCACCATCCTTTCTTCCAACTCAGTTGTCCACCGGACTCGTACTACAGCTGCTTTTGCGGACATTTTCAAAAGTTTCCGTCACTTCTGTCTCCTTGCAGACCTGTCTCTCATTGGCTATTGTGGAAGTACTGACGTAATCGTAGTCGTTTCACGCCCGACTATAATCCTAGATATCAAACATGTTTGATATTATCGGGGCCGCCCCGATGTGTCTGCGAGCAGATCGGGAGGTTCGATCTGTGAACGCCTCACATTACCAGATAATCTGCGCCGAACATCGGGACCTATTGAGGTCCTCGACAAGATGTTTTCTCAGATTCTCGGGAGGGGTAAATCGGGCATAAATCGGCCTAAAACTCCTGTAGTCTGAGCCAGGCTTTACTCTCGTGCGGGACGATCGTGATTTTGTACAAAAAATAAAGTCAAACAAACCCCTACAGTATTAACATCGCTACATATAATTGTTTAGAAGGTTATAGTGTGCGTTATTTGTTTTCTTTTTAACATCCTTCAGCTCTTTTCATGTTTGGGGGGTCGGATTGTACAAATTATTAAATATTCGATATCCCAATTTTGCATATCGTCCAGACAACAATTTGGATATTATTGTCTAAACGATATATCGCCCACCTCTAACGCACGCACGCACACACACACACACACACACACACACACACACACACACACACACACACACACACACACACCTGAACCCCTCTTTATCTTAATTACAAAGTATGAGGCTGTGTAATTTAATGTTAAAAAACAATAAGAGTAATAATAAGTATCCCAGGGTAGGTTATACACACCACATGTATTTTTTGATTTCTAACTTTATTAAGCTCATAGATTCAAAAAAGTGGGAGCTTTGAATTATTCAGGAATGCTCAGTGAATATAAGCACCTATAGAGGGAAGGAGAGAACTGTTATTTTGAAAGTGTAGGACAGAAATATTCTGGGTGGGAAGCATCCTAATTATAGTTCATGGCTATCCACAAATCCACGCATTTTTGTTACACCCAGGCTATAAAAAGAGTGTGATGTTGAAGTGAAAACTTACTCAAGGACATTAAAACTATTCAATTTTCATACAATTTTCTACATATCCATGTTCAAGTCAAGTGGGTTTTATTGTCATTTCAACCATATGCACTGTATATAGTGAGACGAAACAACGTTTCACCATGGATCAAGTGGTGTTACACATTTAAATTATATAAAAACGACATTTGAGACAGGCTACATTTAGTGCACACACATTATAGAATATACATAAAGTGCAATTACTACTTAAAGTAGAGCATTTAAGACAGACAAGGGACAGGACAGACAACAAAAGACAGGGCATACAGTAAGTATGATTGTTATAAGTTAGTAAAATATATAGAATTTAGCAGGAAAAAAAAAGTGCAGGAGTGCATTTCAGTTCAGTGTGAAAAATTTGCATAATGTTGAGGCTTTCATCAGACAAAACATAGCTGCTTCAGTGACAGTGAACTGCAGACACAATATCTTCTTTTGCCAGCAGACTGTGTTTCTGTAAAATAAAGTCCACAAATGTGCCCTTTCATTTACTTTCTCTGGAGACATAAACCAAGGATGACTTGCTTTTCTTGTTCTTAGCTTTGGGAGAGACTTGTTCACACTCACAAATCTGGACAGATGTGTCAAAGTGCATTTGAAGAAATGCTGCCTTCCCAGGATATCAGGAATGCTGTTTCTACAATGCACATTACAGAAAAGCTGTGAAAGTGGAACGCCCATGTTGCCAAATATAGCATTTATGGGGCTCAGAACACAGAGGTCACTTAAGTTAATGCTATTCTTTCAACTACAGTATATACAATCAAAATTAGACCATGTTTTCATTTTCAGTATTTGTTGGAACTTAAATTGTTGCACATCACACTAGTGTTTTCAATAAACTACTGTAAGTAAAGCATCCTTACAGACAGTATTGCTTAATCAAAATAAGGTGATTACAATGCACATATGACAGACAGTGGGCATGTTTTAATGTTCATTTTCTATAATTTAAAAGCTAAATCAAACCACCGCTGTGATCAGGGCTGAGACATTTCTCTCATTTCTGCAGGATCATTAAGCCGTCAGCTTTATTACAGCCCTCAGAAAACCATTCCCTTCAAATGATGCATTTCATATCTGAGCAAATCTGTGAAAGAAACACAATTTTACTTTTTATAGGCAGATCTTTGCAGAACTCCTGTAACAGGAAACTCACAAGTGACTAAAAATGCTAAAAATGTTTCAGTTAAATGTAGGTGTAACAATAAGCCAGCCATGGAAAAATGTCAAACTTGAAACTCAGTAAGCATATTTACATGCCCAGTACACTTGCTGGGAATAAATGATGTAGCCAATCTGTAATAACAATGATACATGTGCAAGTTGTCTCTAACAAGTACAACTTAACTCAAAAGAAATTGAGACAGATGTCCTGAGAAGAGGTCTAATGAGGCTAAATAAGTGATGTCTGAAGACACCTGTGTGGGTGTACCATGGGTTTGTAGGGGTCTTGCCAGTGCCACTGCTAGCCATTTTGGTGCCCTAAGCATAATTCCTTTATGATGGTCGTGGGTTTATTATGCATTGCAAACGCCAAAATATGCGTTCTCAAATGACACTATGCTAGGTAAATTCTGCTAAATGCCTGGCTAAAGACTATTAATCGTACGCTACATGGTAATAAATGGTCTGAAGTAAGAGGAATTGTTAGCCTACCTTGTGCACTGACTGTTAGTGAGAAAGTATTGACCACCGTCACGTCAAAATAAACCATAAACTACTGCTCAATATCTGAAGTAAAGTAACAGCTAGCTGGCGTCAGTTACTTATAAAAGGCATAGTGTTTAACAGTAAAATCTCAATTTAGCTTGCACCTAAGTTATAACATATTTGAGTTTGCTTACTCAAGTAAAAGTGTAAAAGTACTGGTTTCAAAACTACTTAAAGTATAAAAGTAAAAGTAATGTAAGGTGGAAAAAATGCCATTAGGAACAAAAGCTTAGCCCGCCCCACAGGGGCCTATAGTGCATTACTCCACCTCCATAAAAAAAAAAATTTTTTCTAAAGGCCATAATGACTATAATAATGTTATATTAAAATCATACGTGCAAACTCAGAAGGGCTGAAAAAGGTGACACATCTCTTCTGTGTTTTTCAGACAATGGCAGCTACAACACCGTTTAGCTCTCAGCATTTTAAGCGTGTTTACTCCAGCTGCTAGCTAACGCTAGGCTAAAGTTACCTGCTGCCAACTGTAGTGTTAACTAGTGTCCCGTGCGGCGATGTTTCAGTTCCCTCTAAAGTCCGTTTTCGGGGCATCAGGGAGAAGCGGAGGCATTTAAGTGGCACCTAAATAAGGCACCGAAATCCGCATTGCTATTCGGTCCGGTAGATAACGGTCGTTAAGGCACCGGTGCCGTATTAGCACCGGGTCTGTGCAGGTGCGATGGATCGCGTACAAACCAATAGGGTGTCGGAATGGTATATGTTTATACTTCTCATCCAACCACAATCCCATTCACTCTATCCGGATGGCGCGATTTATCTGGATAGGATTTTTTTTTTGTGTATGTTTTTTTTTAACGATGACGAGCCAGAATGAAAACAAGGTGGGTGGGCACCATCATTACTTTCTTGAGCGATTAAATATATCTCTTGTTCTGCCTGTTTTGTGATATACATGCCTAAAAAGTGCCTAATATTTCTATACTGAAATAATATCGGCATTATAATTATTATAACTATGATGATTTTTCATTAGGCATTTTTTGGTGCCCCATGCACAGCGGCGAGGTGGGAGCAGCGGCGCTGGGTCTTGCTCTTAATAATTTCAGTTAATAAAGTATGACTTTAGTAGACACAAGTCCTTCCCAAAAACTGAGACACTTTTAAAATATCTGGGTCAAAAAAGGGTCGATAAGATGTTCCCTGTGGCTTCTCCAAGTGCAGCGCAGTATCCCACTGAACATGTTTCTGACTGGAAGGCACTGATGTTAAATCATTCAAACTGGTCTCTACTATACAGAGGGTATCGCTGTCAGGGACATGAACTGTGAGCCCTGACTGACATTTTTCACAACAGACAGTTTGACTTTACAAGAAGGCCACAGGTGTTATTTATAACTATACTGGTAGACCTAAATGGAATGGAGCCATTGTTAATTAATGCAATTAGTTACACCTGTGCCTTTCCATGCTAGTTGTTCTACCCAACTTAGAGGAGAACTTTACAGTAGGCCTACATAGGGCTGGGCGATATATCGATATAAAAAATATATCGATATATTTTTAAATGAGATATGGAATTAGACCATATCGCATATATCGATATAGTTCAAATGTGATCCTTGCTCCCATAGATATATACACAGATGTCGCCTTGAGGTTCTAAACATACATCAAAACCGCCGCCATCTTGGAACAGAGGTCCGAAGCATTCAGATCAACGCTAAAGATGCCGGACTTTTGTACTGCTTAATTATGTTCGATAGAGGAAATGAAAAGATCAAACGGCAATGAATAACATTTAACAGGTGACAATGTGTTTTATGATCATGTATGCCGCCTTCGACCAGCAATCTGAGCTCCGGCGGCAGCGGAAGGCTCAGAGCTCCGTGGCCGGCCGCAGCGTCTCTTCCCCCGGGAAAAACACAGCTTTGCCTCGCTGCTGCGCCGGTCCCCGCTGATCCAAATCGGACCAGCCAAAGACAGAGTGGTGATCGGTAGGATCTTACACGTAGTCCAGGACGACCTGTATGTCGATATCGGCGGAAAGTTCCACTAAGTTTGCCGGCGGCAGGCGGACGGAGAGAAGCTACAGCGGGGCAGCAGAGACCGTCTGCAGCTGCAGGATCTGGAGCTCAGTGCCCGTTAAAATGACATGTAACGCATAAATACATACAGAAATAAATAGTGGAGGAATGAGCCTGGACATTTCAGTCTGTTTTAAACTTCACCTTGAAGCAGAAACTCTTAGTTCAGAAGGGTGAAGTTTACGTTTGGACTCAGATCTGTGTACCGATCATAATAAATATTCTTTGTATTAACACATTAATTAGTTTCTTTGTTTTGTAGTCGATAGTTCATCTTTTAGTTTACTTAAGTGGAAGCAGTATCAAGTGGAAGAATGGGACTATAAACCTAGGCTTACAGGCATGAGGCATTACATTTTGAACAAAGTAGATTATATTAATATCAAAACCTTAATTGACCTTTGGAACGAATCACAAATATGGAGCTTTGATTTCAAAAAAGGTAGGCTACTCCTTTTATACAGTATTTAGGTTTACATTTTATTGTTATTTGAACAGCTGAGCATTTAATCATGAACCAGGTGAAGAAACCGGTTTATTATTTATTTGATTTTGCAACTGTTTCTATGAAACTACATGTGACATGTCATATTTGATTTTGGCTTTGACTGAACATTTGCTCTCACTTTGCGGAAAAAATATCGGGATATATATCGTATATCGATATTCAGCCAAAATCTATCGGGATATGACTTTTGGTCCATATCGCCCTGCCCTAGGCCTACATTACATTGATTGATTCTGGTAACCTATGTTTGTTCAGCAGTGTGGTCTTTGAAACAGCATTTAGATCATGCGGTGATATTAAATGTACATGTAGGCTAGCTCAGGTGATTGAGAAGAGAAATTAGTGGCTTTTTGGTGGCTAGTCAAAACATATTTAGGGGGTGGGTTGAGCTTAGGGAATATTCTATTAGTTGGTGGACAGAAAATAAATCTCCAACTATTTTGATAATCAGTTAATAGATTAAGTCATTTCTTTTTTTTTTTTAAACAAAAAGGCCCCACATTGCTTGCAGTTTCTCAACTGTGATGTTAGGCTACTTTGCTCTGTTTTACATCACTATAGCCTTTAATTAATTATATTTGAGTGTTGGACTGTTGGCCAGACAAAACAAGACAAGATGTCACAACGAAGATGAGCATTTTTCAGTGTTTTGTGTGGATGATTTATTTATCAAGCGATTAATCGACAGAGTAATCGTTAATGAAAAATAATCCTGATCTCTGAAATCCTGGCTACGGCCCTGCCATTAAAGTTCTCTCTGTATAAATTGGAGTTCTAAACAAACCGCGCAGCTTGGACCAGTAGTTTCACCAGAGCACTTGAAGGCAGCAGCAGCCCGTGCCGTGCGTGTGCGAGTGCGAGTGCGTGTGCGTGTGTGTGTGTGCGCCTGCTAGCTAGCTAGCCGAGCTCAGTGAACCCTTCCCGCCAGCAGAGCGCGTCCCTGCGCCTCGTTCAGAAAACGGGGATGCCTCCGAGCAGAGCACACGCACACTCCCCGTTTCCCGTGAAACTATGAAAAGGAAAAGCCCTGTTGTTTTTAGTCAGAAAGCCCATGCACTGCGAGCTTTCTCCACCACCTCCACTGCTCCCAGGACTCTCCCAGGATGCTGTCGAACAACCCTCACATCGGGCACAAAGTGGCAGGCTGTTTGCTTCTCCTCTCCCTCTGTAAGTACTCACTTTACTTTCTAATCCTAATGTCGGGGGGTCTCGGAACACACAGCTGTGAGGGACGTAGGCTACTGACACCCTCAACAGTGGATAGTTTGTGCGGTTTTAAAAAAGGGTGAAGCTTGGGTTTGTAAAGAAGCGACAGAATACAGCAGAAGACTTGAGCTGTGAGAGCGGTTCCCAGAAGTGTTTGAGAAGTGCGGAGCCATGATGTGCCTCAACTTCCTGAGGAGTTGAAAGGCGATTTTGCACGTAGCTCCTGGTTGCCGTGTGGGTTTATGCAAACCACTGACTGTACGTTTACAATAGAGTTGATCACAGGAAAGGGGTTGAAAGTCCTCTCCTTTTGGAATCACGGCATTTCTGATTGAAATCCGTTCCCAAATCGCGACAATCGGCGTCACTTCGACGCTGCACTAGTCTAGTGGTGTAGAGTCCAGCCCGAGGATGAATGCACCCCGGGCTACAGCTACCGTAAGCTTTACCAAGTCACATTTCTCTCTGCCAGTCTGGATGGGCACCAGGAATTTAGCAACAAAAGTAGGAGCGTAAACGACATACATTATTTATTCCTCTTTGTTGTCAGAGGAGGGATCATACAGTCCTACCAGCTAATTGAAATATATATTAGCTATATATATATATAAATAAAGAAATGGTTGCATTTGCTGCAGGAACAGCAGATAGATAAATTCAGTTTAGACTTACCTTCCATGGAGTTGATTGCCATAGCCTTTTTAATGGCTTAAATGTCAAATAGTTAGGGTGAATTTAATTTCACTGGAATAAAAGCACGTTTGAACCACTTCAGGGCATTGCATACAGAACTATGTCTTTCATCATTAAGAATAAAAATATTTACATGCAGTATGTCCTGCACATACAGAATCTATTCAGTGATGTGTCGTGTCCATTGGGTGGGCTGCAGCACATTATGTATGGCTGCAGCTGTGGAGAGAATTACAGTGAGTGACCAATATTGTTTTGGCCCTGTGTTCCATGTGGATGTCCTCCTGAGCAGAGAAGATAAATAGATAAATGCTGAGCGCTGGAGACTCTGCCTGCCTACTATAGCTGGGACTGAAAATTATCACTGGATAGGCTCTACAAATAATTTGCTTTAGTAGGCTACTGTGAAAAAATTGCAACATATGCCTGGGTAAAAAAACATTACAGGCTAATAAAGTATGTATGAATCTTAAACAGATGTATTATTAATTAGATTAGACCTAGGTTAATCAGTTTTAAACCTACACCTCTTTTAGTGTCATCTGCTTGCTTTACACCTGATTGTGCTTGTGTAAAAAAATAAATAAATAAAACTTGGTCTCTTTATTTTCCAGAATTATCATTTTAAAGTTCTCTGGGGATGCAAGAAAAGTTGTCACATATTAGTTAGGATCATCTTTTACTCTTAATTCCTGGTTGTGGGTCAAAGTTGCGGTTCAGTTTAATTTGTGTTTAACAAGGGGTGAAATGTTGCATTTTTTGTTTTCCTGAAGATGTTGCACATTGAACAAAAACATACTTAAGAGCTACTATTCAAGCTTGTGGATATGTCCAAAATACAGTGCAGTATGGGAAGCCAGAAACACTGGTGCAATCCTCGTGTACATGAGTGAAGGCTGTTTGTGTGTTTGTCACTGAGTCCAGCTTGTTTAGTTGGACATCAGAGTCTGACAAGACTGCTTGTCTGCTTCCCCTGTATGTAATATTCATGTATCGAACATCAAGGCGCAGCTGAGGTCTGGAGAGCGTCCAGTTTGGTGACATTAGGGTGCCACCTCTGCTGTTTTTCAATGGTGTCGTCGATGAGGCTTCAACACACTGTCATTTCTGAAGTGCACTGGAGCGGTGACACAGTCAGGATAAGAAAGTTAGGGGCTACAGCAATCTTTCAGAGTCCTCATGGACAGCATTTCAACTGTGGCACTTGTGGTAGCTTCACAAAGTCTGCATGTGATTTGTTGATATAGGTATACTCCAATGATATATTAGATATTTGGGGTGGAGAGAGTACTGTACACAAATTGAGGATTACGTTTTTAAAGCAGCTTTTAATGTTGTTAGGATGCAAGTGTGGTGAAACACTACAATTGGCGTATTTCTGCTGCCGAGAAATGTTCCTTGCACCTGTTGGTTCTAAATGTATCGCTTAAGTAAAATATGAATGGTTGGTTGGTCGATGACATTTTCATCAAATAGCAACAAGCAACATCTCAAAGGTTATTACTGCTTTGTCATCTTAATTTAAGGTTGGACATCTGGAGAGTCACAGATTGCCATTTAATCTCTCTGTCCCCAGATCCTAAGACACCTCAATTCAAGTGTCTTGGGGATTCACTCCAGAGTGCCAATAAGGACTGACAGATTGATGTGGCTGATGATGTTAAGGGGAGAGCTCAGCCACAGAGAAAGGCTCTCCAAAAACTGAGCGCCAGCTGTTTTCACAGGTTTTGGGTAGTGATTGAAGGACTGAGATCACAGACAGGAGCAGCCGCGTTGAGTTTTCTCTGTAGGCTGGACAGCCTCACTGTGGGTGAGACGGTGAGGATGTCTGTGATTCAAGATGGCTTCAGGGTCCAGCTGCTGCTGTGGCTCCCATACACTAAAAGGAGCCAGCTGAAGAATATCGGGCACCTGGTAAAGATGCTGTCCAAACCCTTTCAGATTCAAGATGTGCTGGAGCGATTACTGTACGTCTCTAACTGGTTTGGGTGTGCTCGAGGATCCCACAGGACCAGCTGAAAGTCTCCCTTTGTGCACATGCCTTTGCAACCCTGTCCTGAATGAGCAGCTATTGGCTAAGGGACGGATGGATGGATGGAGGTCATGATATCAACATTTACATTTTTTTAAATAAATCTTCTGACAATGGACTATCAGTTTAGCATTTGAGCTCCACTATTAGCAGGCCTGCTATCTGGCAATGGATTTGTATGCAATTTTTGCATCAATGTGATCAAGTACTTTGATTTTCAGGTATTTTATTGCCTGGATCGGCCCAAACCATTACTTTCACATTTACTTTATCCTTGGTCTCACATTGCCAGACCCTCCTCCACAGCGCTGCGCTATTCCACACAGCATTCCGGGATGGGAGAAAAACGTGCTCTGGTTTATTGGCATTTCTTTAAACCAATCATAATCGTCTTGGGCGGCACTAAGCGCCGCACGGAGCAACAGTGTCTCTGCAAAATAGCCTCGGGAAGGAGCTTGTTTTGGTGGAACGTGTTCGTTTAAGAGTAGTTTTAGTCGTGCAACAGAAAACTCAGATTGGACAGACAGTCTAGCTAGCGGTTAGACAGACAGACAGACAGACAGTCTAGCTAGCTGTCTGGATTTACCCTGCAGAGATCTGAAGAGCAGTTAACCATAGTCCTCACAAATCCACCGGAGGTTAGAACGCCAACACAAAGAAAGAGGAAGGGGACGGACATCCGGCCAAAATAAGGGACATCCTAGGGCTGGGCGATATGGACCAAAAGTCATATCCCGATAGATTTTGGCTGAATATCGATATACGATATATATCCCGATATTTTTTCCGCAAAGTGAGAGCAAATGTTCAGTCAAAGCCAAAATCAAATATGACATGTCACATGTAGTTTCATAGAAACAGTTGCAAAATCAAATAAATAATAAACCGGTTTCTTCACCTGGTTCATGATTAAATGCTCAGCTGTTCAAATA
This sequence comes from Perca flavescens, assembly GCF_004354835.1. Lineage (NCBI taxonomy): Eukaryota > Metazoa > Chordata > Actinopteri > Perciformes > Percidae > Perca > Perca flavescens. The sequence continues at coordinate 2,500,590 of NC_041333.1, forward strand.
ACAATAAAATGTAAACCTAAATACTGTATAACAGGAGTAGCCTACCTTTTTTGAAATCAAAGCTCCATATTTGTGATTCGTTCCAAAGGTCAATTAAGGTTTTGATATTAATATAATCTACTTTGTTCAAAATGTAATGCCTCATGCCTGTAAGCCTAGGTTTATAGTCCCATTCTTCCACTTGATACTGCTTCCACTTAAGTAAACTAAAAGATGAACTATCGACTACAAAACAAAGAAACTAATTAATGTGTTAATACAAAGAATATTTATTATGATCGGTACACAGATCTGAGTCAAACGGAAACTTCACCCTTCTGAACTAAGAGTTTCTGCTTCAAGGTGAAGTTTAAAACAGACTGAAATGTCCAGGCTCATTCCTCCACTATTTATTTCTGTATGTATTTATGCGTTACATGTCATTTTAACGGGCACTGAGCTCCAGATCCTGCAGCTGCAGACGGTCTCTGCTGCCCCGCTGTAGCTTCTCTCCGTCCGCCTGCCGCCGGCAAACTTAGTGGAACTTTCCGCCGATATCGACATACAGGTCGTCCTGGACTACGTGTAAGATCCTACCGATCACCATTCTGTCTTTGGCTGGTCCGATTTGGATCAGCGGGGACCGGCGCAGCAGCGAGGCAAAGCTGTGTTTTTCCCGGGAAGAGACGCTGCGGCCGCCACGGAGCTCTCCGCCTCCCGCTGCCGCCGGAGCTCAGGTTGCTGGTCGTCGGCGGCATACATGATCATAAAACACATTGTCACCTGTTAAATGTTATTCATTGCCGTTTGTTCTTTTCATTTCCTCTATCGAACATAATTAAGCAGTACAAAAGTCCGGCATCTTTAGCGTTGATCTGAATGCTTCGGACCCCTGTTCCAAGATGGCGGCGGTTTTGACGTATGTTTAGAACCTCAAGGCGACATCTGTGTATATATCTATGGGAGCAAGGATCACATTTGAACTATATCGATATATGCGATATGGTCTAATTCCATATCTCATTTAAAAATATATCGATATATTTTTTATATCGATATATCGCCCAGCCCTAGGACATCCTTCGGAATTTTTTTATTTTTTATTAAACAGCACCTTTCAAAACACCTGAGGATGTTGCATATTAAGCATCCTAAGTTAAGAAAAAGATGTTCACTGTATAAAGATAGTATGGAGAGAGAGAGAGCTCCAACTGGAAGAAGTAACTGGAGTTGTCAGTACGGGTTCTAGATGGCTGCAGGCAGTGCTTGAGTGGAAAAAAAAAGTTTGGATTTAATATGACACAATGCCAGATGAAGCCTGGGCTTCCTGCATGCCTAACCTACAAATCAGATGCATTGTTACAATTGTATGTGCAGTGCAAACTGTGTGCCATCTGTGCCAGTTCTTTGAGGAGCTACTTTTATTGTTTGCTGCCTCTGTCACTTCAAAGTGGTTATCCATGAAATAATTATAGAAACACTTGTATTTTGTGATTTAACTTTACATCAACCAAGAAAAATGGGATAAAGCTGCATTAAGTAATTGCTATAAATAGGGACCAGAGCAGTACTCCAGACTAACTTTTTGCCTTGGTTGCACTGGTGTGCCTAACTTTTTTTATTTAGGTGCACCCAAATTTTTCCTTGCGTTGCCATTAGTGCTGAATGGCGATACACGATTATATAGCTCTGTATTTCTTTACAAAGTGGGCTAAATTGTTCAGTTTTCAGTCAAAGACACTTTTCACAAGCTCTTTTATTAAAACAGATTGTGATTAAAATAAAATGCAAAGACAGGGTTTCGTGTATACAGCTTCAACACATGTAAATGAAAGTTATCTGAAATAAATAGCCTAGGATATAAAAAAAAGAAATATATATATATATATATATATATTTCTTATATATATATATTGTTTTATTTTTTTTTTTCTATCTCTGAGAAAGCTCCTTTACTTGTTTTTCAACAATAATAACGGACTGATTAAAAGAGAAAGAGGAAGCCCGGATAGCTCAGTTGGTAAATATAGAGGTTTGACTCCGACCTGCGGCCCTTTCCTACATGTCATTCCCCCCTCTCCCCTTTCATGTCTTCAGCTTTCCTATCAAAATAAAGGCCGAAATCTTAAAAAAAAAAAAAAAAAGACAGAAAGACAAAGGGAGACAGAGGGAGAGTGTGATGGACTGAAGCGTATGCTACTCACAGACTCATTATGAATGGGTCCAGCACGGGTCGAATGCGCTTTGGCGGGTCAGCGGCGTTACACCCGTCTTGTGCAGGCTATGAAATGTCTGTATCGTCACTGCGCTGCATTTTTATGAACTATGATCCAGCAGGCTCCGTCTTACACGCTATCACTCAACCAACTGAAGTTAGTTGCATTTAATAACTTCTGTGTTTTTCGCGGTGGCGGCCGCAATAACAGAGGGTTACCAGCGGAAACACTGGTACTAATACAGGTTTCCCTCTCATACTTAACAATATACAGCTGTGTTAATAACAATTAAAACTGTAGACAAATGTAAGGAGTTGGGACCGGCGGCGCTGTGTCTCTTAATGTTGCAGGGGAGCCGTGTGAATGGGGGGGGCTGCGCGGAGGAGAGATCCAAACACAGGCACGGCTTTCCAGAAGGAACGGGTCATGTAACGCAACATTAAACCATATCGATATAAACGACATCGCTTCGTTGGTGGAGAGGCAGCGGATGCGAGGACGTGTGCACCGGTGCGACCTAGGAAAAATCTTAGTCGCACCCTTACAAATTTTTGGTATTAACTCATCATCTTCTTCAAATGTGTTCAGACTCAACACAAAGCACATTTTTAAGGGATGGTGATTAAACACAATAGAAAGAATCTAACAGACGGAATGCTTAGGAAGGATACCCAACGGACTGAAATGACCCAGGAGTAGGTTAGTGGCTGCCATGATGAGAGCTGTTCAAATTGTCTTAAGTGATAAGGAAAGGTGCATCATTGCTTCCTTTGTTACCTCCTTTAGCATAGGATACACTGGACCATCCTTTACGAAAGGAAAGGAGATAATGCCGTCCCACAAGTCCTTGCGGCAGCAAAATTTAAAGCGACGCATCACCATTTCGCCACGGGTCAGGCCGGGCCCTTGATCAAGCATTTGTGCTTTTTTTTTAAACATTACTTTATTAGCCTTATTGGGTGGGGAGAAAGCTATGCCATAATCATGCGCAGCATCTCCTCCACTCGCACGCATCACACCGGGCCTGCTGTGCTGTATGGTGGAGCTTAAGTGCAATATGGAGCTTGAATAAGTAAAGAAAAATTAGCCTACCTTTGAGCAAGTTTGGAGGAAAGTCGGAGGTATGGAACCATTTGAAACAAGTCGTGGGCAGTGACAACGTGTGTCGGCTTTGTCGAGTGCATTAAGTGCGGCACGCTGCTCGCCTATGACAGCAAAAAAAAGGAGACTTCGACAATGAACAGACACATGAGCAGGCTCGCCATGGCAAAAAAGATGATCGTCAGCCTTCGGTGTCCTCTGTTACTTCTCCAAGCATAGCCCCTCTAAACAGATTTCTGCAGTTCAAACAACTGTAGTAAAAAAATTGTAGTTGAGAACGTCTGGTATAATGGCCCACGTATTAAAAAAAATGTTGGGTTTAAATCGGGCTCGGGCTCATAATTAAAGTTAATGTGTCGGGCCGGGCTTGGACACAACGCGCTCGGGTAGGGTTGGGATTGATTTAAAAAAAAATCTAAGATCTAAGCTCTAGCGCAGTAATAAGTTATTTTCACCCTTTCTACAGTCTCTGTAGGCTATTGCTTTTAAATGATGCATTGTAGTGATGTATCAGTGTGTTCTTCAACGATTTACTGTAATGATGAGTAAGGCTGTTTTTCAGCTGTAAATGTAAATATCATGGGATATTTAAATGGCAAAACTAAAATCTGTAGTTATTGACTTGACAGAAAAAACATAACTCGACTTTTAGCTTATGAAATAATCGATGGAGTTAGGCCGGTTACCCACTGCACGCTAGGGCTGGGATTTTTCGTTTCTAAATGACATATAAACATATTTTCCTATTCTATTTTGCCTGGAAACGCTTCCGACACGCTCGCGTCTCGCGTGAAAAATAGGCGTCGGTTCTATTTCTAGCAGGCACGCGTCTCACGCCGGCAGTGTGTAAGCTCTAACCTGTTACCATGGGAGCCGAAATATAAACGGACACGCCACACGGCTGACACGCTCGCGCGACGCGTGCAGTGTGTAACCGGACTTACGCTGTTGACTGCTGTCCTCGTGCATAAATGCACACAGTATAGCGGACAGCTCTGCTCTCTTGACAGTTAACACAATATTGTCCTCATTAATAATGTATTTCTGTCACCCACTTGCAACCATCTAACCCTTATAGCATAGAATATGTAGATTTGTAGGTCTAACGCGTTCTGCTTATCTTGCATACATGTAACAATTATTTTCATACAATCATCCTAATTTGGGATTCATGTGGATAAAAATGAGTGGACAGGAGGGTGAGCTGAGCAACCAATAATGAAAATAAACTTTAACTGCTGAACACCTTTCATACAAGAAACAACCTACAGCTCGGTGCTTTATAATAACCGAATGACATGTAGTGAGTGTTTCACATGAAACAACATCATTATTGCAGAATAAGAAGGGGAAAAATGATGATGAAGTCCTATTTTCCACCGGGTTGTCCACGTTTATTAAGCCTGCATGAAACCTCACGTTTAGAACGCTTGGGGCAAAGTATTCCAGATGCACTTGTTTCACCGGCAGACCCATGTCAATAACATCGCCCACGTATGATTACAGCCGAGTGTAGGATTCTCCTCGCATCGCGGTTGTCTTATCCTAATTCCTTTTGAATTCTCCTTCACACCTTTCCTTGACCTCATGGCGTTTACCATCGGGGTTGAGGAAAAGGGGTTAGGAAAAGGACTTAGGAGGTTTTTTTTTAACTTTTCGACCGCAGCCATGGTTTTGTTCAATGCAACACAAATTGAGGTTTGACGGGTCTGCATGACTTTAAGGTGTTTCTTATGAGCTGTGTGACTCCAGGTTTTGAATGCACAGGAGACAAGAATAAAAGCGAGAGGGGTCATAACGGAAAGAATTGGAGTTCTTGATAAGTTTTGAGATCAATCCCAGTGTGAGCTGTCACACTTTCAGGGGCACAAACTATATCGCCTGACAAGAGCATCCATATAGAACGACTCTGCAAAACCCCAGAATAGGTTCAAATGACAATGTCTAGTTTCATCTAATGCCAACGTTTTGAAAAATTCTCACTTTATGCAATATCTGTGCATGGTAAAAAAAAAGTCAATAGACATGGTTAAAATAGAAGGGCAAACCTTAATTCAATATTTGTGCCAAGTAGCAAACACCCATCTCCTGCATCAAAGTCTTACTTGCGAAACATCACACACACTATACTTTCTGCCTCACTACACAAAAGGCAAACTTCTTCCTGCATTGGCATTAACATTGGCATTAGAATCACAGAATCATCCAATATAGACGTAATTTCTAGATATGTTGGGTTGGAGGCACAATCTGCACACACGCGGTCAGTCAGCTAACGGCTACAGCTAACCTTGGTAGGCAGCACTCATGCTGGGTTGAATGTGGACTGCAATAAAACTCTGCAGCCATCAAATTTGCATGAATAAAGCAAGATGAAAAGTGACTTTGTGTTAAATTTTAACACACCTTAATGGCAGAAACAGGGCGACATGAGAATCCCATTTGAGTCCACTTTGTCACCCCCAGTAGAAGTCCAATATTTACTCATCGTTTATCTCTCATTTGATTTGCCAACTGTAGAGGAAAAAAAGTCTCCTTGGCTTGCTAAATGTTTGCCTGTCCTCACCAGCCACTCCACGCCATTTTTCTTTGCCATGCCGATAGCGTTCCTGTACAAACTCCAGTGCTGGGAGCGGCTGCCTGTGTTTTCAGAAGGGGTTGGTACGAGCTGAGTTCAGGTTTAATTTCTCTCAGCTTGGGGACCAGTGCAGCTCCAGTTTGTGTTCTTCATTATTCAACCTCTTTGGAAGCCTTTAGTTGTCTCATTTTGCTTTGAACACTCACACATGGACATGGTGATTATCAGAGCCCTTTTAAAAGCTGACACTGACTGCCAATTAGCATTCATGTTAATAGAATACACCTGCCTCTGTTAATGTGATTTAGTAACTTCAAAGTACTTTCATGTGTTGTCTCCATTTATTTCCACTTGCGCTGTACCCATTAAATCCTGGATGATGTGGAAAGCTCAGTCAGGCACAACCCAACTGTCAAACAAGCAAATCACTGCTTAAATACTAATATGAATCAATCAACATTTCTATGTAGTTCCTTAGAAGAAAATGGCGCCTGGCAGAACTTTTCACATTGAACGAAGAGGAATTGTAGTCCTGTAAAATAGGCTATGAACTCACTGTGCATATTTTCTTTGTACACCTATTCCAATCTGATTCCCTCCCATGGTTATGAGCACAGTGTTTCTTGGCTAATTGCGTCGGACATCTGCTTTAGTTACAAAGACAATGTTAATTGAGAAGCTTGTTGAAAAGCATTCAGCTAAACCATTCAGATATTTCAGCATGTAGAGTGATTTGCAGAGTTTCTAATCAAAGCACGCAAGTTCCCCTTGGTGCGGCACAATTGAAAACATGGTTGGAAACAACAGACTTGATTATGCAGGCTGAGGAGGCGATGAGATGGAGGTGCTCCCATCAGCACTACTGACATTATGTTGGGAGTTACTCCCCCTATCCCTCTATGTGTCTCTACTTCTCCCTCTCTGGGGTGAGCCATGAAAAGATGGGAAGTTTGAAGTCTGTAGCAGAATGTATTGGGTACATATTCCTGTAGGAAGCTTTGTGTGATGCCAGATGACAATGTAGTCTACTTGCTCTACGGAGCTCGTGATTTGCTGGATTAGATTTTGTGTTGTGAACTTAGGCTTCATGGGCATTAGACATTAGACAATAATGTGTTTAGTCTGATTTTGGTTAAGCTGTTTTTTGTTACTGATAAAAAAGGAGGGAATGTAATGCAAACATTTGTGCTGCATTCATGTGTAAGGTTGGGTATCGTTTGGATTTTTACGATTCCGATGCTGAACCGGTACTTTTAAAACGATTCCGATTCCTAAACCGATTCTTGACAAAGAAAGAGGCTCTTTTATGGAGTTTTTTTTTAAAAAGAATTATTGAAAATTATTTAAATTGAACAATATATTAACGTTTTAAAGTACTAAAGTAAGACTAAAGTCCGATTCCTACCGGTTGCGTATACGTTTCGGTAACCAACCCTATTCATGTGGTGTCAGAATGATCAGAAAAATTTGTTTCATACTGGGAAAATTCACACTGCATTAACATTGTGAGATAGGGCATGCCTTGGTAGAGGTCTGCGCTCTTGGAGTGCCTTTCTAGTTTTATATGCTAGCATAAGCTCATATCATTTGCTTTCACTGCTATGCAGACGATACACAGTTACATCTCTCCATTAAACCCTCTGAAAGCAACAGGCTGGCCACACTCCAAAACTGCATAGCTGATGTGAGACTGGATGTCACAAAACATTTTGCAGTTGAACTCCTGACAAAACAGAAGGGCTTATCATCAAAGGGCCCTAAGCATAGATTGCCGTAATCAACTCCTGCCCCTTCCTGGTCCCCTTATTCCAAATATCAAGGCCACTGCTAAGAACCTCTGTGTTATGACAGGAAGCTTTGGACAAAACGCCCAAAGACATTTCTACAATCATGTTTCAACCAGCTCAGGAATATTTTCAAGATCAAACCTCACAACTGGACTATTGTAAGACTTTGTTTACCTGCCTCAGTGCCCGAGACGCAGCTAAACTTCAGACTGTGCAGAACTCTGCAGCTAGACTTCTGACGTAGGCCAAACACCCTTCTCCCATCACAGTTTTAGCCTACCTGCACTGGTTACCAATTTTTAAAAAAAATCCATTTTAAAATCATATTCTTGACTTAGAAGGCTCTACATGGCGAGGCGCCAGAGTGAATCAGTGAACTCTTAACCCTTAAATTCCATTATCCGCGTCTGTGCTGCGTTCCAGCGGCGCTGCGGCCGCCACTCAAGACAATGCCTGTGATTCCACCAGCCACAGCGCGGCCCTGAAGCGACTCTGACTCACTCTGCTCCACTAAGAATACACGCTAAGTCTATTTTCCAACAGAGCCGCGGGCGTTGCACTAGCCAGGCAGGTGATGGAAGCGCTAGAGCAACCGGTCAGTTTTCAAAATAAACACCCTGTGAAGACTCCCGATTGTATATCCTATCACTACACTATTTTAACTAACTAACTAAAACACAGCCACAAATCTTTTATCCATGTTGGTCTTTCATAACTGGACTAAATGGAATAAACCATTTAACTATTTAACCCCCCCCCCCCCCGGTTACTGTCCAAAAAGGCCTCTCAGCTCTGCTGGGTTAGGCCTGCTAGCTGTTCAGAGTCTAATATCAGCTTCAGAACAGTCTTCCAGTTAGTATTTTCGATCAGCTGACACTGTTTCTGCTTCTTAAGACACATTTACAGACTTGCCTTTTTGCTATTTGTTTACAGATTACAGCTCTGTTGTGCAACCACCTAATTCTAAGTCTGTTTCAATAGTTTCACTTGTTCTACCTTTTTGAATTATTTATTTGTATATTTATTTTATATGGTGTGCTGCTATTCTGCTGTTCTTGAGTGTTTACTTTCTATATATTAATGACAGTTTTCATGGAAAGCACGTTTTGCTCTTAAAAATACGATACAAAGAAACATATTATTATGCAATAATCATATTATTACTAAAGTTGTTTTGTATTTTATCACTTATTTAGATTATATTGTGTACTATTGTTATACAGGTGAACATTGAGGCTGTTTGAAATTTGATTAATAAGATGTCACTTTCTGCAGAAGGATTGTTGTTTTTCTGAGTTTCTTTTTCATGATTTCTAGGTCGCTGGGTTGATATGAAGGATCATCAGCAGCTGTTTTGTGTTTCCTCCCCTCTATTAACTGTAAACTGCAGAGAACAGTGTCCTCTTGCAGCAACAAACAAACTACATAAGAAATTGTGTGTGAAAATCAGATTCCAAATCTCTTTTGAAGATTCTGTATATCTTTCCGTGAAAATCAGTTAATACCTTTAGCTGTAATCATTACCTTTCAATGTGGGTATTTACTACTCTTTTAAAGACATCTTATATGTCTCCCCTTTTGGAATAAACATGCAAAAATAATATTTCATTGGCTTGGTTGGCTAAAAACTGGTTTGCATCCATTGTTGTTTTTGGTGCTTTTATGACTAAAATAATTAGGTTCATTACACTGTTCATTTGTTCTGAACTGGTGGCTTTACTCCAGGCTTTACACACTGAAGTGTTTTGAAGTTAAATCAGCTCTTTGAATAATTTAAGAAGAGGGTTTCCTTGCAATCTGACCAAATTACTGCAGATTGGGTCATAAACGCAAAGTCGCAGAGATTGTATCCATCTAAAGATGTATGTGTACCTTTTTATATATTTATATTTTATTATACTTTATGTATGTATATTGGATATGACACTATAGCAGGAATTTCAACTTGATTGCTGCTATGTAGGTTTTAATCAACACTCTCAGTTGCCCTCTAATGGCTGCTGCAACAAGTCAGGAGAGGAAATGTAACTCTTTCTCGGTTCTATCACCTAATTAAAGTCTGATTTAAAGCTGAGTGGTGTTGAGTGGGGGCAGCCTGATCTGATGTAAACGTAGCACACAAACATAGCTGTATGAATCTTTTCTCGGAGAAAACTGCTGTTTTTGATGTGTATTGATTTGAAATCCTGGGAATCTTTCTGGGAAGATTTTCTCATCTCAGAATCGATGGCAATGTAATTGGATAGAATCCCTCTGGGCTCTAATTACAAACTCGAAATAGATGAATGGTACTGTCAGAGATCCAACATCACAAAGGAATTGAGGGCTCTTCTTTTAAAAGTTTTTTAGATACATTTGTTTTTATTTTTTCGAAAGTAATAACCCAAAGTGAGTTGTTTTGTTCAGCCCTGCCTGTGTACGGCAGCTTTTAGATAGCCTGAAGAAAAGAGGAGACAGTTCAAAAGGAGTGCTTGCTGTTTGTAACAGGTCTAAAATAACATAATTTTCTCTATTTTTACAGTTCTTATCAACTTTTCTGCCGGCAGCTCAGGAAAAGGCTCACAGGTAAGAAAAAAACATGTGATTCTTTATTTCCTGTGTGCAGATTAGTCTGAACCCTTGTGGTTTTATTAGTTTCTTGATAATTAGTGTTAATCGTTCATTTGCTGGTGTCCTCACCTCTATTAAAGCCTTAATTACCTGACCACTGAAATGAAGGACCATGTTTTTTTGTTTTTTTTAAACGGATTGATTATTGTCCTCTACATCAGACGCTTAATTTGCTCCGGCACACAAATCTATTCGCTCTATCCTCCGGTGTGACATGATTTTCTTGCTGTTGCATTTTCCAAGTCTGCAGTTGCTGCTCGATAAATAATTAACATGTTCAGTTGCTCTACTTCTCATTGGTGTGAGAAGATGTTGACAGTAAGTCTCCTGGCGGAGGTGCTTAGCATCACAAAAATGGAAAATTACTGTCCTGCTTTTTTACTGATGTCAGCCGCTTCCTTTCCTGCAGAGGAAGTTTCACCCGTTTGCTTTGTCACTTTTTCATTTTGCTCACATTCTTGTAAATGGTGTTAGGCAGTAAGTGTCATTAACTAAACCTCCTGAAACAAAGTATTCTCTGTTAAGATTGTTTGTGAGAAGCACACAAAGATATCGGCCTCTTATTTGAACAAAAAACTTAGCTCAAGTCCTTTGTCTTTCCTGAAAATATTTGTGCCACGTTACCAGTGTGCCTTTAGGGAAAGGATCCTGTCAAAACACGGTCTCGCACAATCTCCAGTTGTTTTTTTTCTTTCCTATAAAAGAACGATTAGGGACAGCTGCCTGTCAGTGTCGAAGCAAAGATTAAAATGACATCCATTCATTCAGGAGAAGAAACCCATTAAAGGAATGAAAAGAGCAGTGTTTTTGGCAACAATGGAAATCAGGAATAAAAGTCAGTCTAAAATGTCTAAGGACATTATATACAATCTTTGTGGAGTTCATTTTTGTCTAAACTCTGACACGAAAAGCATCAGAAAAACCTCTTTTTTTTTGTGTCCACTCCTCCCTTATTGACCCTGACATGGGGCTGCTTTGTTTTGTAGAGCTCGTGGGGGGTGTTGCCTCGTTACCACGGGAACACGGCAGTAGTTCGTCTCCTTCACTCTTCCCCACATGCCCCATGTTTCTTAATGCATTCACATGCATTCAGATTTTTTAATATTGTTATTTTTTAGAGGCGTTTCCCAGACAGAGAGTATGGCCAAAGTGTGTTTTACACCTTGTATCAGACATTTGTTGTACCCAGTAATATTTGTCGTGTGTTTTTCTCACCAAGCCCGCCTGCAGAGTGGAAACCAGGTTGTGACCCCGTTTCAGATCTCCTGAGCCTAACAACAACAACATTAACAAATTAGAGAGGAGCACAATTTTGTAGGCCATGAAAGCGCTCCAGATTAGCCATGGAAAGTCATGGCCAGGCAGTCATTTACATACTGTTGGCTATACAACACATACTTATAAATGAACAGATTCTAAAATTAACACACTTGATTTATTATTTCAAAAGTAAACCAGTTGCTAAGTAAAGCCACAGAGGAGTATTGCCTTTATAACAAAGTTGCAATCTACTGTATGTGGGGCCTTGTCAGTGTAGCTTAAAACCGATTTGTTAAAACAAATCAGCAATTATTGTTCATAGACAACACAATGCATATCTAGATCCAGATCAATAATTAATTATTTTTAGTGTTTTGGACAAAGCCAATCCAAAAAAATGTCTCTCCAATCCATGGTAACAAAGATATTTAGATATATAAAGTGTTTTGTGAGGTAAATATTTGAGATTTGGTTCTTAGGAACTTGAGTGGCCAACAGCCATAAAGTACCTCAGCTGTTGAACACACCAAACTTGATATTTCTTTCAACTGTGCCGAGTTGTTTAGAAACATACAGTATTAATGTAGTTCTGACTAAATGATAGTTTGAATACTTCACGCTGGCCTAAACACAGGGTATGCTACACACCCTTTCATTTTGAAGACCAAGTTGGTGTTTTGATGATTTAACCCTTTATATTATATCCAGCAATTGTCTTTTCTTTTTCTAAAGTATAGATTGATTGATTGTTTATTGCATATTTTCTATCTTTCAGTCAGTCACTGGATTTTATTAAAAAGAAATAGACTCACAGGAACAGTTTTGGCACAGTCTTGCAGAGCTTCATTGTGATTGTTTCAGCCTAAAATTACTGACTAGTGGCTTTTTTTGTGTTTATCATTTTAATAAATGGCTGTACTCTTATCTACATGGCTTCTGAGAAGATGAGATTATAGTGTTTTTATATATATACGCTACCGGTCAAAAGTTTTGGAACACCCCAATTTTTTTTGTTTTTTATTGAAATTTTAGCAGTTCAAGTCCAATGAATAGCTTGAAATGGTACAAAGGTAAGTGGTGAACTGCCTGAGGTTAAAAAAAAAAAAAAGTAAGGATACCCTAAACTGAAAAATAATGTACATTTCAGTATTTTACAAAAAGGCCTTTTTCAGGGAACAAGAAATGGGTAAACAATGTAAAGCTGTTCTGCAGCAATGGAGGTTGATCAAGCTTTGAAAGTTGGTGCTACCAATTCACACAGGTGTTCCAACTTGTCTGGATTACTTACAACCCCCTCTGTTTGTATAAAAGGATTGTTGGAACACACTGTGGTACCATACCCTCGTGAGTATTATATGAACAGTATTGTACTGCAGAAAGTAGTGTGTTGCTATAAAAATGGCGGGAAAAAGGCAATTAACAATGGAAGAGAGACAGACCATCATAACACTTAAGAATGTTGGTCTTTCCTACAGAGAAATTGCAAAGAAAGTCAAGGTGTCAGTGAGTACAGTATTCTTCACCATCAAAAGGCACTTAGAAACTGGGGGAAACTCTGACAGGAAGAGGTCTGGCAGACCCAAAGTAGGGCTGGGCGATATGGACCAAAAGTCATATCCCGATATATTTTGGCTGAATATCGATATACGATATATATCCCGATATTTTTTCCGCAAAGTGAGAGCAAATGTTCAGTCAAAGTCAAAGCCAAATATGACATGTCACATGTAGTTTCATAGAAACCGGCTATTTCAGTGAACAGTTGCAAAATCAAATGAATAAATAATAAACAGGTTTCTTCACCTGGTTCATGATTTAATGCTCAGCTGTTCAAGTAACAATAAAATGTAAACATAAATACTGTATAACAACAGGAGTACTTTTTTTTTAAATCAAAGCTCCATAAGGTTTGTTTTAGTTTTTTCCAACGTTTTAAATTGTTAAATTTTTCTTCTACACATTTTCAGCGCTCATTTCTACGTCCCATATTTTCTGATATAGGGCTGGGCAATATAGAGAAAATCAGATATCATGATATTCTTGACCAAATACCTCAATATCGATATTGCAGCGATATATTCTAGAGTTGACAGTTGGTGCTCTCGCAAAATATCTTCACACTTAGATTTTAGATAAATAATCATTAATAATAGAAAAGCTAGAACAGTCTGGTAAGTTCAGAAAAGTTCATCACTTCACTGTAATGCAGCCTTTAAAACCAGGAAAAGACACTTATGTCATATCACGATATTACGATATCCAAAATCTAAGACGATATGTAGTCTCATATCACGATATCGATATAATATCGATATATCGCCCAGCCCTAACCCAAAGCCACAACAGAATCAGAAGACAAGTTTCTGAGAGTCAACAGCTTGCGTGATAGGCGGCTCACAGGACAACAGCTTCAAGCACAGCTTAATAGTGGTCGTAATAAGAAGTCTCAGTTTCAACTGGAAAGAGAAGACTTGGAGCTGCAGGTTTGATAGGTCGAGTTGCAGCAAGAAAGCCATTGCTAAGACGTCAGAATAAGAAAAAGAGGCTTGCCTGGGCCAAGAAACATCGTCAATGGACTACTGAAGACTGAAGAAGGTATTATGGACTGATGAATCAAAATTTGAAATCTTCGGTTCATCACGCAGGATTTTTGTACGCTGTCGAGTAGGCGAAAGGATGGTTCCTCAGTGTGTGACATCAACTGTCAAACATGGAGGAGGAAGCGTGACGGTCTGGGGCTGTTTTGCTGGATCAAGGGTCGGTGATTTGTACAGAGTGAAAGGCACCCTGAACCAAAACGGCTACCACAGCATTTTGCAGCACCATGCAGTACCCTCTGGGTACATGGGCCTAGTTGGTCAGGGGTTCATCCTACAGCAAGATAATGACCCAAAACATAAGTCCAAGCTATACCAGAACTACCTTAGGAAATAAGAACAAGATGGTAAGCTTAAAAACATGGAGTGGCCAGCACAGTCACCAGACTTAAACCCCATTGAGCTGGTTTGGGATGAACTGGACAGAAAAGTGAAAGCAAAGCAACCTCCAAGTGCCACACATTTATGGGAACTTCTGCAACAGAGTTGGGAAGAACTTTCTGAAGAATATTTGATTATCATTGTAGAAAGAATGAGTGTGTTCAGCTGTTATATCTGCCAAAGGGGGCTACTTTGATGAGTCAACAATTTAGAATACATTTTGGTTTATAAATTGATTCCATGATTTCTTTTTAACTTAAATTGTTCATTTGTGCTATTCCTTCATTTCAGAGTACAATAAGACATTGAACTGCATGAATTTCAATAACAACCTGGAAAAATTGGGATGTTCTAAAACGTGTGTGTGTGTGTGTGTGTGTGTGTGTGTGTGTGTGTGTGTGTGTATATATATATATATATATATATATATATATATATATATAACAACGAATATTCGAACTATTTGAACATCTGGTTGCGCATGCATCCAAGGTGGCGCCGTGACGTCAAAATGATGCAATATCCGGCCGCGCCGAGGTCGCGCACAGCTCTTTTTTTCAGCAGCGCGCGACAAACCGTTTAACAGGAGCCTGAATGAGTTCGCCGACAATGTGATGCCAGGACTCTCAGAGTGACTGCAGGTCTCTCTGGTAAACTTACTGGGTTAAGATGAGTTCTTTTATGGTGAATGAAAGGCTCGATCCGACAAAGTAGGTCAGTGAATCAAATCGAAGCATTGACTGCAATGCTGCTGCCAGTTCTGCCGTTGTTTACCTTTTTCTTCTTCTTCTGGTCCGTAGAAAGAGCAGCGTCGGTAGCCTTTGCTCATTAGTGCCACCTCTGTTCAGGAGAAGACTGCAGCTAGTGTTGCGACCACCAGCGCAGGTATAAATAGTCACGGAGATCTCATGATGTCACATTTGTATGCGCCAGCTAGGCTGCATTCAGTATGTAACGGCTTTCAGGCGCGCTAGCAGAGCAGACAGCTCTTTTTTTAATTTGAATATTAATTTTTACCTTCGAAATTCGTTTTTTTAAAACTATTCGAATATATATTTGAATTTAGAATATTCGTTGACAGCCCTAGTGTGCGTCTGTGTGTTTTTTTTTATATATATATATATATATATATATATATATATATATATATATATATTTTTAAGGCTGAGCAATTTTATCGATTCTGCGATATAAATCGATATTTTTTCCCCCAAGAAAGTATCAATTTTTAAGCCGCGAGTATCGATACATAAGTCCCATTCAAATCCCCGTGTTTACCCCCGTTCACGTTGCAGGAAGAGCGATTTGGTCAGCCAGCCGCTAGTGTCGCTGTAGAGCAGCCAACGTCAACTGGCGGCCCTCCGCCAAAGCTTTTAGTCTGGCCCGCAGAATAATCATGAATTCACAAAGTGTAAAGAGGAAAAAATGTGTTCCGTTATTTATCATTTCAAGCATTTAGAGCAAAAACCAAGCCCCCTGTATTTACATCTCTATTCACATGCCGGGATTCTATACAGCGATGCCCGAGCTCCACACACACAGCTGAGCCAAGATGTGTGTGCGTTAAAACACACACACAGCTGAGCCAAGATCTGTGTGCGTTGAAGGTTAAAACAATGCACACAGAAGGATTGCATTACAGAGTTTTTACGTTGCTATGGATGCAGGATTCCAACCGTAGAGACGGAACGGACTATTTTCTCTAGTGGAAGCAATACAATCGTATTTAAATCCATAAACTCCCATTTAAATTAATATTTTGTCAAGTTATTAGTCAAATTATTGATTTATTTGGTAAGTAGCCATGTAATAAGCGGGATAATGTAGAGCGAGGCGGTTGTTATAGCGAATACAACCCCGACAGGGTGATCAGGACCCCAACACGAAGCCTCGCTCTACATTATCCCTTACATAATATACACGTTTGGATTTTAACGATTATGATTCCAATTCTGATTCTTCCTTCCTTCTTTCTCCGGTTCTTATCGATTCTTTGAGGGGTGGAGTTGAAATGGGTCACATGCTTATTTCACAAATAAGAGGAACGTTTTACAGCTTTTTCAACGTAAAATAAAGTCACACTAGAGCGTCGCTTACTGTGCTCCATGGCTGCAACACAACAAGCGCCTGGTTGCTACGGAACCCCCAAACAATTCACACGTGTGTGTGTGTATGTGTGTGTGTGTGTGTGTGTGTGTGTGTGAGATGGGTAACACTGATCTCAGAAGTCTTTAAACAACATGTCTGTAAAAGTGATAAATATGTTTTCAGTGTGATTCTGCGGCTTATTGTTTGCTCCCTTACGGTGGAGGAAAAGATGATCATCTGTCTCAGTTTGCAGGCAGGATTTGAAACGTTACAAGCTTTGCTTTGATCAATAACACTGCTACAAAAGCCTTATGATATGTAAAGCAGGACACGTGGTTGCAGCAGTAGTTTTCAGTGGTTGTCTCTCCGTGGCTTGCATACAGAACATGTTTTAGCATCCTCTCCCCCTCCTCCTTTTAAAGACTGCCTGGAGCTTCTGATGACTGTCATCAGTTTGAACTTAGACTGACTTGGAGAAGTTGACGAAGACATGCACAGGTACCGTGGCGTGATTATCTACCGCTTCAGGGCTTCAAGCCTAAACAACAAGTCTACTACAAGTTTGCTAATGTGAGCAGAAGTGCCTTGATCTCATGCACTCCGAGGACTCCAAACAGTGAGAGGATGCACAAGGACGACACTAAGGAATTATTTAGAAACTTCCTGCTGAGGGTCCTGCAAAGCCAATGAATAACTTCAACTTGCTAATGTTCCTGTCACTCTGCCACCATTCGGGTCGTCTCAAGACGCATGAGGACACTTTTAAAAGAAATTGCAGCGCCACAACCGGAAGCTTCATTCTGAAAGGGGCAACTTTGCCTTCAGGCGATGTTCCTAGATGTGCGGAAAAAGCAACAACCAGTCATACGACACACATACAGTATCTCACAAAAGTGAGTACACCCCTCACATTTTAGTAAATATTTCATTATATCTTTTAACGGGACAACACTGAAGAAATGACACTTTGCTACAATGTAAAGTATTAAAGTGATGGTTCGGAGTAATTTCACCCTAGGGTCCTTTGCACCATGACCTCGAGCCAAACACCCCCCCAGAAGCTTTTTTCAGCTGGGTCTAACATTGGGAGAGTTGGCGTAGAGTAGCGTTATCAGCTGAATAGCTTAGCGCAGGGGCTAATGAACCCACGTTTGTATGTCGTAAATGACCCCACTAATAATGCCCGAAATGATACCAAACGTCTACTGTAGTACATATAGGTTATGTACTCATAAAACGATGGATTGGAAAGTTTGTAAGTACACCACAAGTTTATGAACATTTGCCTGCTCTCTTCTGCTCTCTGTTGCTGCTGCTGCTACCTGCAGTTAGACGAGTGCTTAGGGCCGTCTACAAATTACTACACCGAAAATATTTATTAATTTAATGATTAAATAAGGTAATGTCTCCAAACTTACCTCAGTTATTACTTGTCTCATGCTAGTTATACTACAGTACTTGTAGACAGCCCTAAGCACTCGTCTTACTGCCGGCAGCAGCAACAACAGCAGAGAGCAGAAGCCAGCAGGCAAGTGTTCATAAACTTGTGGTGTACTTACAAACTTTCCAATCCATCGTTTTATGAGTACATAACCTATATGTACTACAGTAGACGTTTGGTATCATTTCGGGCATTATTAGTGGGGTCATTTACGAGATACAAACGTGGGTCCATTAGCCCCTGCGCTAAGCTATTCAGCTGATAACGCTACTCTACGCTAACTCTCCCAATGCTAGACCCAGCTGAAAAAAGCTTCTGGGGGGGTGTTTGGCTCGAGGTCATGGTGCAAAGGGACCCTAGGGTGAAATTACTCCGAACCATCACTTTAAGTTTACAGCTTGTATAAAAGTGTAAATGTGCTGTCCCCTCAAAATAACTCAACATACAGCCATTAATGTCTAAACTACTGGCAACAAAAGTCAGTCCACCCCTATGTTAAATTCTCATAGAGGCAGGCAGATTTTTATTTTTAAAGGCCAGTTATTTCATGGATCCAGGATACTATGCATCCTGATGAAGTTCCCTTGGCCTTTGGAATTAAAATAGCCCCACATCATCACATGCCCTTCACCATACCTAGAGATTGGCATGGGGTACTTTCCATAAAATCATCTCTCTATCATCTCTTTATCAGGATGCATAGTATCCAAGATACTATGCATCCTGATACTCAAGTAAAAATGCCATTAAGGACAAAAGCTTAGCCCCCACAGAGGCCTATAGTGCACTACCCCACCTCCACACAAAAAAGGAGGACCTTGTTCAATTGTATTTGTCTGTTCTGTATGTTCAAAAATATAAAACAATAAAAAGTGTATCTAAAAAAAGAAAAGAAAAAAGGAGCACAAGGCGACATTAAAGAACTTTTTTTGTGTCTGTTTTTTTTTGAATGATGACGAGCCGGAATGAAAACAAGCCAAACTGAAATAGGAGTAACGAGGCTATTTTTAAAATGTAAGGAGTAGAAAGTACAGATAATTGCGTGAAAATGTAAGGAGTAGAAGTAAAAAGTCTGCTGTAAAATAATTACTCCAGTAAAGTATAGATACCCAAAAGTTCTACTTAAGTATGGTAATGAAGTATTTGTACTTCGTTACTTGACACCTCTGGTCATTGAGTTATTTCATGTGTTTTCCAGGTTAAATGGTAGTTTCATATTGGTCCACTGTATAGGAATTTCTCTCATCTAGCTTTGAGATCATATATCAACTCTTTCGCACCACGTAGTTCAAAGTAGGTATTACAGCTACGGTAGCCTTCACACTTCAAAAAGCCGGTCTGGGCAAAGAAGAAGACGACTCCTGTTCCTGAAATTTGGATTTTGAATATGTGTGGTCCTCCATGTTTCCTTCTTCAAACTTGCCGGGAAGCTACGATACCCATTAGCAGCATTAGCAGCAGCTGTAAGTTTATCATGTGACAGCAAAAATGCGAAAGGCGGAGCAGTATGTCCTGTATGTCCCTCACCGGCTAACGTATTTCAAGATGGAGCATGAATATGGAACGTCTACCCCAGTTCATGCAATTGCACATGTTAAATTTCAAGCCTATAGGAATACTTGGAATTGATGGTGGAGGTAAATATTCATGAAAAAGGACAAGTTTGTGAACGGGCAACACAGATTTTGATAATGAACAACTAAACACGTTACACACTGGACCTTCCAAGGCTGTGCAGGAGGTGACAGGAACGGCACATGTATCCAAATTATGCCAAAATAACACTAGTGTAAACTTGTAATCCACATAAGAGACATACACTTCTTATTTGCCACCCTTTGTTTTTTGAGAGCAGAGATCTTCAGCTCTGTATAGATTGCACTGAATCGTAAGTGCCATTCAGTTGTTGGCATAATGACTTGAAGGAAAATAGCTGCTGCCTTCTTTCATGACACACTCCATTAAAGTCATCACGTCTAATTGGAGAATACCATCTTCTCTGTTGTTTGCAGGTTGGCATGCTTTCTGTCAATCATCATTTTGTAAAGATTTGTTTTCGAGCTTTCATCTGTGCTGCCTAAATAGCTGTCACTACATGCATAAGAGCTTTTCTTATTCTCCAGCATCTCATTACCTTGAGCAGTTGTTGGGCAGAAAATAAAACTCAAGGAGTGATATGTGAGTGATGTCAGAATCACTGCCTCAACTCCTCTGCAGTGACCTTATCTCAGCAGAAAAAAAAAAAAATCTTTTTCTGTCATTACAAATCTGCATGAATGCTGCCACTGTGCACCTGGAGATTCCACTGCAACTGGACAAAAGCTATGCTTATCAGCCGTACACACTCGCCTGCATCCATTATCATTATCTTTTTCTGGAACCATATTATTTGGATAAGGCTAGAGTTGCAAAAGTCTGAATATTTAATATTCAAGCTATATATAGCAAAAACTAGCAGAAGGTGTTAACAAGTTATAAACTGTGTACTTGGCTGTGTTCCTTCTGAAGTGGTACAGTTACAATTCATATAAATGGCATACCTTTAACAGAAATGCTGGAGGTGTGATGAGATCTGATGATATTAAAACGTGATGATATTTAGAGGTGTGAATCTTCACTGGTCTTTCTATTAGATTACGATTATCATGTCTTCGATTCGATGCATCGCGTCAAATCAATTTTTCTATTAAAGCCATGTAGGATATTTAATTCATAGCTTTTCAAGCTTCAAAAACCAAACATTCTGCAGTGCTCTAATACTAAATACATTGGATACATAAAACTACAGCACTGAGCAAATGGCACTTCGTGCAAAACATGACAGAATATGTAAACAGAAATGTTGTTAGGCCTACATTAAATTGTAAAAGGAAATAATCGATTATGAGTCTGCCGATTATCGATGCAGCATCGTCCATGTCCACGATTCGATGCATCGATTATTTGATTAATTAATAACCTCTAGCAATATTACTGGTCGAGGTGAAGTTATCTCGCGATATCAGTACAGTCCCTTTTTGCAGTCAACACAAATATTAATAGGATTATTAAAAGGAAGAAAAAAAGTTGAGGTTGTAGTGTTGGCTGCTGGTTCAGTGTGTCCGTCTGTTCAGTCTGCGACAGAACGCTGACGTTACTGCTTTATGAAAGATTTGACTTATCAAATAAGATGTCGACGTAGACAGATTATCAGAACAGTATCGCGTCATATTAGTGCCAACTAATTTAATTTACTTTGAGTGTTTGCTATTAGTTTCTTTTGAGTTGGAGTGATCAGTTTGAGTGATCATAAACAGATACAGGTTGAGATTGCAAACCGCTCTAGTAAACCAAAATACTGAGATATAGTCCAGAAAGCTGAGTAATGTTTTCATTTGTAACCAAAAGGTTTTATGTCTAAAATCTGGTGAAAAATATCTATCAGCCATCTTATGGAGGCCAGGGAGCATACTGTGAAACTAAATTACTTCCACAGCAGGGCTTGACTGTAACGGTTGCCCCGTTGTCCCAGGCAACCAGATTTGGACCAAAGCTGAATCCCTCTGAGTACAGTCTTCTGACTAAGTGTCCCTGCTGAACTGTGTGAGAGGATGAAACCTATACATTACATACCAATACTAACCACTAACCTATCAACTTTATAGAATAACACACGACTAGTATTGATACTGACACAAGTAGACCTGAGGTAAAGAGAAGTAGAAACTTTTAAAGGTGCCCTGCCATATGTCATTACTTTGTGGTAATGTCTGAAGGTCTACCATGGACTTTTTTCTACCATTTTGTCTACCATTTTTTGTGGATAAAATGCCTTGGTTACCTTGTTTCAAGCCATTCTAGCATGGTATAGAAAGCCTAGAGGAAGACTGAGCTTGATTTCTAGCAGTTCTCATTAATATTCAACAAGCTAAGCTGTTTGAATCTGATTGGCTAACAGCTAGCCAATGAGAGCCTGGCTGTCAGAATCCTTTACCCAGCCCAACTGGGCGAGCTCATGAATAGTAATGAGCTCAGGCAACATGTCAGACTGAGCAGCTTTTGTAATTGGCCTGGTTTCTCCGCTTATTTCTGTTCAGTGGCTAGAACTGACAAAGGAGGTAGCAGTTCATTTTCACATTCACCACATAACAAAAACACATATGGGCATAACATGTTTCAAAAAATGCAAGTAAAAACGGTTTTGTATGGCAGGGCACCTTTAAAGAAACAGAAATAATACACCACACACTCTGAGTAACCTATACTTCCATTGTTGAAAAACACTTTTGCTCGTCGTCCACGCAGCTATACCATTTAGGCCGGCTACACACTGGCTGCGTGGCGTGAGCGTGTCCGCTGCGTGGTGTGAGCATGGCGTGAGCGTGTCCGCTGCGTGGCGTGAGCGTGTCCGCTGCGTGGCGTGAGCATGGCGTGAGCATGGCGTGAGCATGGCGTGAGCGTGTCAGCTGCATGGCGTGTCTGTTTTTATTTCAGCTCCCATGTTAACAGGTTAGAGCTTACACACTGCCTGCGTGACACGCACGGCTCATGCTAGAACTAGAACCAAGGCCTATTTTTCACATGACACGCAAGTGTGTTTGTAAGCATTTCCAGGCAAAATAGAATAGGAAAAGATGTTTGTCATTTTAACACAAATACATATTAATAAATGACATTTTGATGTTTGAAAGTCTCTAGGTTTTGACATAAATGCAGATATAAATGTAATAAAAAAACGAAATCGATTTTCAAATATTGCACCTGTCCATACAAAATGAAATATTCTGTAGCCTATTTTGCCGTCAATACTGCTGATGTTGTCTTTGCTGTAATCAGATCAGTATATATTTATGTTTAACATGAAGTATACTACTGCTTCAGTTCAGTAATCAATGGGAAACATCCATGTGTCCAGACAAGGCTAGCAGCAGCAGCAGACACGTTTCTGGTGTGTAAAGACAGAAAATGCCACACAGCCGCCACGCAACTGACACGCAACAGAAACACCTCGCTCAAAAAACATTTTACAGGAGGTAGAAAGCATTTTGCAGCAGGTGCACTATACAAGAACTCACAAAAACTGTACTCAACAAAATGAGCTTACCTTTCTCTCTCACCTTTCATGTCTTCAACTATCTCATAAATAAAGGCCTAAAATGCCCAAAAAATAATCTTAAAGAATAAACTAAACGAAATCTGGCAATATCCTGACAAACAACTACATTCTGGACAGCAAAGAGCCTTTTTTCCAGATTTGACTTGCGTCTGCAGACAGTTTGGGCTGTAGATTAAACCAGGCTTGCAGGAGTTAAATATTCAGCAGATTGTAATTTATCCTGCTGATTACATTACCTTGCAAATGTGAAATTTAAATCCAGCAACATTAGTCACTCTCACTTTTATATTCCCAATTTGTTAATGAAGCAAATCAAATCCAAGTGTCCATTGTAGTCTGGTATACAAAGAGAGAGGGAAAAAAGAAAGGCATCTTAAAGGAAAAAAGTGTGCCATTTGAAGTTGTTTACAAGTTTTATTTATTCATATCCCA
This sequence comes from Perca flavescens, assembly GCF_004354835.1. Classification (NCBI taxonomy): domain Eukaryota; kingdom Metazoa; phylum Chordata; class Actinopteri; order Perciformes; family Percidae; genus Perca; species Perca flavescens. The sequence goes on from NC_041333.1 coordinate 2,524,155, forward strand.
ATGAAATGTAAGTTGTAGCCCCTTCACGCCACACAAACATAGAACACATACACAAACCTTTAACTCATAGATATAAAATAATTTAGATGGGTAATAGTGGCCTACTTCAGTGTTCATTGCTACCTACTTTACTAATAATAATTAATTATTTATTTTATATAGCGCTTTATCATAGACACTCAAAGTGCTCTAGGGTAGGGCTGGGAAATATATCGATGTTATATCGATATCGTGATATGAGACTAGTTATCGTCTTAGATTTTGGATATTGTAAGGTCGTATGGTAAGTGTTGTCTTTTCCTGGTGTTAAAGGCTGCATTACAGTAAAGTGATGAACTTACCAGACTGTTGTAGCTGTTCTATTATTTACCTTTACCCACTTAGTCATTAAATCATTTCTGGAGATTATTTATCAAAAATCTCATTGTGTAAATAACATTTTTTTTAAAGCACCAATAGTCAACCATACAATATCGTCACAATATCGACATCAAGGTATTTGGTCAAGAATATTGTCATATCTGATTTTCTCTATATCGCCCAGCCCTTCTTTAGGGGGGGTACTACTCTCTACCACCACCAATGTGTGATGCACGGCAGCCTTACGACTGGGGACAGGATGGTGCTTGTTGCTATGGATACCATCCAGTTATATAAATCCATCCCCTGAACTGTGATTGTTCAATCATAGCTTAGCAACCGTAACTACCTAGGCCTGGCAGGTCTGTCAAACTTTGGCTCCACATGCCAAAACAGTGTAGCCTTGCTCCGCCCTCCTACGTACTTCTGCTCAATTTTCATTTCCCTTCAGTACTCCGTCTGGGTTCGCGGTATATTCTTGGGTTTTCTCCGGCCAAATATTTGGTGGTCCAATCAGCGAACAGAGGGAGTGGCTGAGAACAATGACGTTGAGGACGTGCTAGAAAGATACAAAGCCATTCGGTCCATTGTGACAACGCTGCCGAATATCCAGAAGTTAAAGCCTGAGCAAGAACAATCTTTGCTGAGTTGTGTTGGTGGCCATGATTTTGTGGCCGTCCTCCCCACGTTGTTCGGGAACAGTTAGATTTTCCAGCTCGCTCCGCTAGTGGTGAAGGAGTTGGCTAAGGCTAACACTAGCGATGCTAATGCTAAATATAAGCCGATAGTTGTCGGTCTCCCCTCCTGTTGCACAGGTGCATGACATACATCACGACCAAACGTTAGCAATTGGTTCTGGCAGATCCCGAGTGGCTCTGGGCAGATCCAATAGTTTTAAACTTCAACAGAGTACCCGCCTTCAAGGAAGTTAACACTTGTCAATGGAGAGTGGCCAGACTCTCTGTACCAATGAAATGTACCAGAGTCTGGTAGGACCAGGCTAAAAACAGTGTGCATTGAGCTCGTCATTCGAGCAATACTTGGCATTTAAAGAGTTTGGAGCCTTTCCAAAACCACAAGAGCATGAGAATAAGTAATGGACTAAACCGTGTGTTTATCTGCTCTAACGTGCTGCAATACTCAGCATGTCTCGCTAACTACTGTTTTTACTTGTTTTTAATTGACTTCTTTTATTTTATCATATTATTTTAATGATTGATATGGTACATTTTAAGTTGTTGCTTTATGTTTTTATGTACTCTGATCTCTTGAAAATGAGATCTTGATTTTAATGGTACTTACCTGATTAAATAAATGTTTTATATTTATTGTAATAAACTAGCTTAGTAGCTACAGTAGTGAGTGTTACTTTCAAGGCCAAGGAGCAAATCATTAACTACATTATTTTGTGGGGTTTACAGGTAGGCTAATGTTAAAAAAAAAAAAAAAAAAAAGAAGCCATGATAAGCATTGTGCACTGTGTATCTCCCCAATGGTGGAGGCTGGTC